>NW_027441964.1:300000-456428 GCF_048569485.1 Anomaloglossus baeobatrachus | reverse complement strand
ATAACGCCCGAAAGAAAGACGCCATACATTATGTCAGTGCCATCACTGACAAACCTGGATTGACCATGAAATACGGTATGGAGAGCTGTTGTCATCGTATTAGATAGATAAGAATGATTATATGTATTGTAGAAATGTCTCCTATCATGTTCCCTAATTTTTTATTATGTCCACATCCTGGTCCCCATCTTGGACATCATAACAAACGTGCACTTTTTTGTTTAATTTACACATTGGACCATAGGAAAAATGACACTACAGCTACAGAGGTGACCGTCTGATAGCCCAGCTCGACTATCCATCTCTACTGAAGACCCTTTCAGCTTTTTGAGAGTTGGGTGGAGGACATCATCTCTGAAAATAGGGTCCCACAGCTGCACCCCATCAGTGTGAGCAGGACTCTTAGGACTCTTAGAAGAGTCAATGCTCTGAGACCATGGGGGGCGCTTAGCCCCCTCTCTTCGTCACTGAGGATGATTTCATTTTTCAGGGATTAGAGAGGGTGGTCCTTGTGGTGGACTGCAGGTATGGAGAGCTGTTGTCATCGTATTAAATAGATAAGAATGATTATATGTATTGTAGAAATGTCTCCTATCATGTTCCCTAATTTTTTATTATGTCCACATCCTGGTCCCCATCTTGGACATCATAACAAACGTGCACTTTTTTGTTTAATTTACACATTGGACCATAGGAAAAATGACACTACAGCTACAGAGGTGACCGTCTGATAGCCCAGCTCGACTATCCATCTCTACTGAAGACCCTTTCAGCTATTTGAGAGTTGGGTGGAGAACATCATCTCTGAAAATAGGGTCCCACAGCTGCACCCCATCAGTGTGAGCAGGACTCTTAGGACTCTTAGAAGAGTCAATGCTCTGAGACCATGGGGGGCGCTTAGCCCCCTCTCTTCGTCACTGAGGATGATTTCACTTTTCAGGGAATAGAGAGGGTGGTCCTTGTGGTGGACTGCAGGTATGGAGAGCTGTTGTCATCGTATTAGATAGATAAGAATGATTATATGTATTGTAGAAATGTCTCCTATCATGTTCCCTATTTTTTATTATGTCCACATCCTGGTCCCCATCTTGGACATCATAACAAACGTGCACTTTTTTGTTTAATTTACACATTGGACCATAGGAAAAATGACACTACAGCTACAGAGGTGACCGTCTGATAGCCCAGCTCGACTATCCATCTCTACTGAAGACCCTTTCAGCTTTTTGAGAGTTGGGTGGAGGACATCATCTCTGAAAATAGGGTCCCACAGCTGCACCCCATCAGTGTGAGCAGGAATCTTAGGACTCTTAGAAGAGTCAATGCTCTGAGACCATGGGGGGCGCTTAGCCCCCTCTCTTCGTCACTGAGGATGATTTCATTTTTCAGGGATTAGAGAGAGTGGTCCTTGTGGTGGACTGCAGGTATGGAGAGCTGTTGTGATCGTATTAGATAAATAAGAATGATTATATGTATTGTAGAAATGTCTCCTATCATGTTCCCTAATTTTTTATTATGTCCACATCCTGGTCCCCATCTTGGACATCATAACAAACGTGCACTTTTTTGTTTAATTTACACATTGGACCATAGGAAAAATGACACTACAGCTACAGAGGTGACCGTCTGATAGCCCAGCTCGACTATCCATCTCTACTGAAGACCCTTTCAGCTTTTTGAGAGTTGGGTGGAGGACATCATCTCTGAAAATAGGGTCCCACAGCTGCACCCCATCAGTGTAAGCAGGAATCTTAGGACTCTTAGAAGAGTCAATGCTCTGAGACCATGGGGGGCGCTTAGCCCCCTCTCTTCGTCACTGAGGATGATTTCATTTTTCAGGGATTAGAGAGAGTGGTCCTTGTGGTGGACTGCAGGTATGGAGAGCTGTTGTGATCGTATTAGATAGATAAGAATGATTATATGTATTGTAGAAATGTCTCCTATCATGTTCCCTAATTTTTTATTATGTCCACATCCTGGTCCCCATCTTGGACATCATAACAAACGTGCACTTTTTTGTTTAATTTACACATTGGACCATAGGAAAAATGACACTACAGCTACAGAGGTGACCGTCTGATAGCCCAGCTCGACTATCCATCTCTACTGAAGACCCTTTCAGCTTTTTGAGAGTTGGGTGGAGGACATCATCTCTGAAAATAGGGTCCCACAGCTGCACCCCATCAGTGTAAGCAGGACTCTTAGGACTCTTAGAAGAGTCAATGCTCTAAAACCATGGGGGGCGCTTAGCCCCCTCTCTTCGTCCCTGAGGATGATTTCATTTTTCAGGGATTAGAGAGGGTGGTCCTTGTGGTGGACTGCAGGTATGGAGAGCTGTTGTCATCGTATTAGATAGATAAGAATGATTATATGTATTGTAGAAATGTCTCCTATCATGTTCCCTAATTTCTTATTATGTCCACATCCTGGTCCCCATCTTGGACATCATAACAAACGTGCACATTTTTGTTTAATTTACACATTGGACCATAGGAAAAATGACACTACAGCTACAGAGGTGACCGTCTGATAGCCCAGCTCGACTATCCATCTCTACTGAAGACCCTTTCAGCTTTTTGAGAGTTGGGTGGAGGACATCATCTCTGAAAATAGGGTCCCACAGCTTCACCCCATCAGTGTGAGCAGGACTCTAAGGACTCTTAGAAGAGTCAATGCTCTGGTACCATGGGGGGCGCTTGGCCCCCTCTCTTCGTCACTGAGGATGATTTCATTTTTCAGGGATTAGAGAGGGTGGTCCTTGTGGTGGACTGCAGGTATGGAGAGCTGTTGTCATCGTATTAGATAGATAAGAATGATTATATGTATTGTAGAAATGTCTCCTATCATGTTCCCTAATTTTTTATTATGTCCACATCCTGGTCCCCATCTTGGACATCATAACAAACGTGCACTTTTTTGTTTAATTTACACATTGGACCATAGGAAAAATGACACTACAGCTACAGAGGTGACCGTCTGATAGCCCAGCTCGACTATCCATCTCTACTGAAGACCCTTTCAGCTTTTTGAGAGTTGGGTGGAGGACATCATCTCTGAAAATAGGGTCCCACAGCTTCACCCCATCAGTGTGAGCAGGACTCTTAGGACTCTTAGAAGAGTCAATGCTCTGGTACCATGGGGGGCGCTTGGCCCCCTCTCTTCGTCACTGAGGATGATTTCATTTTTCAGGGATTAGAGAGGGTGGTCCTTGTGGTGGACTGCAGGTATGGAGAGCTGTTGTCATCGTATTAGATAGATAAGAATGATTATATGTATTGTAGAAATGTCTCCTATCATGTTCCCTAATTTTTTATTATGTCCACATCCTGGTCCCCATCTTGGACATCATAACAAACGTGCACTTTTTTGTTTAATTTACACATTGGACCATAGGAAAAATGACACTACAGCTACAGAGGTGACCGTCTGATAGCCCAGCTCGACTATCCATCTCTACTGAAGACCCTTTCAGCTTTTTGAGAGTTGGGTGGAGGACATCATCTCTGAAAATAGGGTCCCACAGCTGCACCCCATCAGTGTGAGCAGGACTCTTAGGACTCTTAGAAGAGTTAATGCTCTGAGACCATGGGGGCGCTTAGCCCCCTCTCTTCGTCACTGAGGATGATTTCATTTTTCAGGGATTAGAGAGGGTGGTCCTTGTGGTGGACTGCAGGTATGGAGAGCTGTTGTCATCGTATTAGATAGATAAGAATGATTATATGTATTGTAGAAATGTCTCCTATCATGTTCCCTAATTTTTTATTATGTCCACATCCTGGTCCCCATCTTGGACATCATAACAAACGTGCACTTTTTTGTTTAATTTACACATTGGACCATAGGAAAAATGACACTACAGCTACAGAGGTGACCGTCTGATAGCCCAGCTCGACTATCCATCTCTACTGAAGACCCTTTCAGCTTTTTGAGAGTTGGGTGGAGGACATCATCTCTGAAAATAGGGTCCCACAGCTGCACCCCATCAGTGTGAGCAGGACTCTTAGGACTCTTGGAAGAGTCAATGCTCTGAGACCATTGGGGGCACTTAGCCCCCTCTCTTCATCACTGAGGATGATTTCATTTTTCAGGGATTAGAGAGGGTGGTCCTTGTGGTGGACTGCAGATATGGAGAGCTGTTATCATCGTATTAGATAGATAAGAATGATTATATGTATTGTAGAAATGTCTCCTATCATGTTCCCTAATTTTTTATTATGTCCACATCCTGGTCCCCATCTTGGACATCATAACAAACGTGCACTTTTTTGTTTAATTTACACATTGGACCATAGGAAAAATGACACTACAGCTACAGAGGTGACCGTCTGATAGCCCAGCTCGACTATCCATCTCTACTGAAGACCCTTTCAGCTTTTTGAGAGTTGGGTGGAGAACATCATCTCTGAAAATAGGGTCCCACAGCTGCACCCCATCACTGTGAGCAGGACTCTTAGGACTCTTAGAAGAGTCAATGCTCTGAGACCATGGGGGGCGCTTAGCCCCCTCTCTTCGTCACTGAGGATGATTTCACTTTTCAGGGAATAGAGAGGGTGGTCCTTGTGGTGGACTGCAGGTATGGAGAGCTGTTGTCATCGTATTAGATAGATAAGAATGATTATATGTATTGTAGAAATGTCTCCTATCATGTTCCCTATTTTTTTATTATGTCCACATCCTGGTCCCCATCTTGGACATCATAACAAACGTGCACTTTTTTGTTTAATTTACACATTGGACCATAGGAAAAATGACACTACAGCTACAGAGGTGACCGTCTGATAGCCCAGCTCGACTATCCATCTCTACTGAAGACCCTTTCAGCTTTTTGAGAGTTGGGTGGAGGACATCATCTCTGAAAATAGGGTCCCACAGCTGCAGCCCATCAGTGTGAGCAGGAATCTTAGGACTCTTAGAAGAGTCAATGCTCTGAGACCATGGGGGGTGCTTAGCCCCCTCTCTTCGTCACTGAGGATGATTTGATTTTTCAGGGATTAGAGAGAGTGGTCCTTGTGGTGGACTGCAGGTATGGAGAGCTGTTGTGATCGTATTAGATAGATAAGAATGATTATATGTATTGTAGAAATGTCTCCTATCATGTTCCCTAATTTTTTATTATGTCCACATCCTGGTCCCCATCTTGAACATCATAACAAACGTGCACTTTTTTGTTTAATTTACACATTGGACCATAGGAAAAATGACACTACAGCTACAGAGGTGACCGTCTGATAGCCCAGCTCGACTATCCATCTCTACTGAAGACCCTTTCAGCTTTTTGAGAGTTGGGTGGAGGACATCATCTCTGAAAATAGGGTCCCACAGCTGCACCCCATCAGTGTAAGCAGGACTCTTAGGACTCTTAGAAGAGTCAATGCTCTAAAACCATGGGGGGCGCTTAGCCCCCTCTCTTCGTCCCTGAGGATGATTTCATTTTTCAGGGATTAGAGAGGGTGGTCCTTGTGGTGGACTGCAGGTATGGAGAGCTGTTGTCATCGTATTAGATAGATAAGAATGATTATATGTATTGTAGAAATGTCTCCTATCATGTTCCCTAATTTCTTATTATGTCCACATCCTGGTCCCCATCTTGGACATCATAACAAACGTGCACTTTTTTGTTTAATTTACACATTGGACCATAGGAAAAATGACACTACAGCTACAGAGGTGACCGTCTGATAGCCCAGCTCGACTATCCATCTCTACTGAAGACCCTTTCAGCTTTTTGAGAGTTGGGTGGAGGACATCATCTCTGAAAATAGGGTCCCACAGCTGCACCCCATCAGTGTGAGCAGGACTCTTAGGACTCTTAGAAGAGTCAATGTTTTGAGACCATGGGGGGCGCTTAGCCCCCTCTCTTCGTCACTGAGGATGATTTCACTTTTCAGGGAATAGAGAGGGTGGTCCTTGTGGTGGACTGCAGGTATGGAGAGCTGTTGTCATCGTATTAGATAGATAAGAATGATTATATGTATTGTAGAAATGTCTCCTATCATGTTCCCTATTTTTTTATTATGTCCACATCCTGGTCCCCATCTTGGAAATCATAACAAACGTGCACTTTTTTGTTTAATTTACACATTGGACCATAGGAAAAATGACACTACAGCTACAGAGGTGACCGTCTGGTAGCCCAGCTCGACTATCCATCTCTACTGAAGACCCTTTCAGCTTTTTGAGAGTTGGGTGGAGGACATCATCTCTGAAAATAGGGTCCCACAGCTGCACCCCATCAGTGTGAGCAGGACTCTTAGGACTCTTAGAAGAGTCAATGTTTTGAGGCCATGGGGGGCGCTTAGCCCCCTCTCTTCATCACTGAGGATGATTTCATTTTTCAGGGATTAGAGAGAGTGGTCCTTGTGGTGGACTGCAGGTATGGAGAGCTGTTGTGATCGTATTAGATAGATAAGAATGATTATATGTATTGTAGAAATGTCTCCTATCATGTTCCCTAATTTTTTATTATTTCCACATCCTGGTCCCCATCTTGGACATCATAACAAACGTGCACTTTTTTGTTTAATTTACACATTGGACCATAGGAAAAATGACACTACAGCTACAGAGGTGACCGTCTGATAGCCCAGCTCGACTATCCATCTCTACTGAAGACCCTTTCAGCTTTTTGAGAGTTGGGTGGAGGACATCATCTCTTAAAATAGGGTCCCACAGCTGCACCCCATCAGTGTAAGCAGGACTCTTAGGACTCTTAGAAGAGTCAATGCTCTAAAACCATGGGGGGCGCTTAGCCCCCTCTCTTCGTCCCTGAGGATGATTTCATTTTTCAGGGATTAGAGAGGGTGGTCCTTGTGGTGGACTGCAGGTATGGAGAGCTGTTGTCATCGTATTAGATAGATAAGAATGATTATATGTATTGTAGAAATGTCTCCTATCATGTTCCCTAATTTTTTATTATGTCCACATCCTGGTCCCCATCTTGGACATCATAACAAACGTGCACTTTTTTGTTTAATTTACACATTGGACCATAGGAAAAATGACACTACAGCTACAGAGGTGACCGTCTGATAGCCCAGCTCGACTATCCATCTCTACTGAAGACCCTTTCAGCTTTTTGAGAGTTGGGTGGAGGACATCATCTCTGAAAATAGGGTCCCACAGCTGCACCCCATCAGTGTGAGCAGGACTCTTAGGACTCTTAGAAGAGTTAATGCTCTGAGACCATGGGGGCCCTTAGCCCCCTCTCTTCGTCACTGAGGATGATTTCATTTTTCAGGGATTAGAGAGGGTGGTCCTTGTGGTGGACTGCAGGTATGGAGAGCTGTTGTCATCGTATTAGATAGATAAGAATGATTATATGTATTGTAGAAATGTCTCCTATCATGTTCCCTATTTTTTTATTATGTCCACATCCTGGTCCCCATCTTGGAAATCATAACAAACGTGCACTTTTTTGTTTAATTTACACATTGGACCATAGGAAAAATGACACTACAGCTACAGAGGTGACCGTCTGGTAGCCCAGCTCGACTATCCATCTCTACTGAAGACCCTTTCAGCTTTTTGAGAGTTGGGTGGAGGACATCATCTCTGAAAATAGGGTCCCACAGCTGCACCCCATCAGTGTGAGCAGGACTCTTAGGACTCTTAGAAGAGTCAATGTTTTGAGACCATGGGGGGCGCTTAGCCCCCTCTCTTCATCACTGAGGATGATTTCATTTTTCAGGGATTAGAGAGAGTGGTCCTTGTGGTGGACTGCAGGTATGGAGAGCTGTTGTGATCGTATTAGATAGATAAGAATGATTATATGTATTGTAGAAATGTCTCCTATCATGTTCCCTAATTTTTTATTATGTCCACATCCTGGTCCCCATCTTGGACATCATAACAAACGTGCACTTTTTTGTTTAATTTACACATTGGACCATAGGAAAAATGACACTACAGCTACAGAGGTGACCGTCTGATAGCCCAGCTCGACTATCCATCTCTACTGAAGACCCTTTCAGCTTTTTGAGAGTTGGGTGGAGGACATCATCTCTTAAAATAGGGTCCCACAGCTGCACCCCATCAGTGTAAGCAGGACTCTTAGGACTCTTAGAAGAGTCAATGCTCTAAAACCATGGGGGGCGCTTAGCCCCCTCTCTTCGTCCCTGAGGATGATTTCATTTTTCAGGGATTAGAGAGGGTGGTCCTTGTGGTGGACTGCAGGTATGGAGAGCTGTTGTCATCGTATTAGATAGATAAGAATGATTATATGTATTGTAGAAATGTCTCCTATCATGTTCCCTAATTTTTTATTATGTCCACATCCTGGTCCCCATCTTGGACATCATAACAAACGTGCACTTTTTTGTTTAATTTACACATTGGACCATAGGAAAAATGACACTACAGCTACAGAGGTGACCGTCTGATAGCCCAGCTCGACTATCCATCTCTACTGAAGACCCTTTCAGCTTTTTGAGAGTTGGGTGGAGGACATCATCTCTGAAAATAGGGTCCCACAGCTGCACCCCATCAGTGTGAGCAGGACTCTTAGGACTCTTAGAAGAGTTAATGCTCTGAGACCATGGGGGCCCTTAGCCCCCTCTCTTCGTCACTGAGGATGATTTCATTTTTCAGGGATTAGAGAGGGTGGTCCTTGTGGTGGACTGCAGGTATGGAGAGCTGTTGTCATCGTATTAGATAGATAAGAATGATTATATGTATTGTAGAAATGTCTCCTATCATGTTCCCTAATTTTTTATTATGTCCACATCCTGGTCCCCATCTTGGACATCATAACAAACGTGCACTTTTTTGTTTAATTTACACATTGGACCATAGGAAAAATGACACTACAGCTACAGAGGTGACCGTCTGATAGCCCAGCTCGACTATCCATCTCTACTGAAGACCCTTTCAGCTTTTTGAGAGTTGGGTGGAGGACATCATCTCTTAAAATAGGGTCCCACAGCTGCACCCCATCAGTGTAAGCAGGACTCTTAGGACTCTTAGAAGAGTCAATGCTCTAAAACCATGGGGGGCGCTTAGCCCCCTCTCTTCGTCCCTGAGGATGATTTCATTTTTCAGGGATTAGAGAGGGTGGTCCTTGTGGTGGACTGCAGGTATGGAGAGCTGTTGTCATCGTATTAGATAGATAAGAATGATTATATGTATTGTAGAAATGTCTCCTATCATGTTCCCTAATTTTTTATTATGTCCACATCCTGGTCCCCATCTTGGACATCATAACAAACGTGCACTTTTTTGTTTAATTTACACATTGGACCATAGGAAAAATGACACTACAGCTACAGAGGTGACCGTCTGATAGCCCAGCTCGACTATCCATCTCTACTGAAGACCCTTTCAGCTTTTTGAGAGTTGGGTGGAGGACATCATCTCTGAAAATAGGGTCCCACAGCTGCACCCCATCAGTGTGAGCAGGACTCTTAGGACTCTTAGAAGAGTTAATGCTCTGAGACCATGGGGGCGCTTAGCCCCCTCTCTTCGTCACTGAGGATGATTTCATTTTTCAGGGATTAGAGAGGGTGGTCCTTGTGGTGGACTGCAGGTATGGAGAGCTGTTGTCATCGTATTAGATAGATAAGAATGATTATATGTATTGTAGAAATGTCTCCTATCATGTTCCCTAATTTTTTATTATGTCCACATCCTGGTCCCCATCTTGGACATCATAACAAACGTGCACTTTTTTGTTTAATTTACACATTGGACCATAGGAAAAATGACACTACAGCTACAGAGGTGACCGTCTGATAGCCCAGCTCGACTATCCATCTCTACTGAAGACCCTTTCAGCTTTTTGAGAGTTGGGTGGAGGACATCATCTCTGAAAATAGGGTCCCACAGCTGCACCCCATCAGTGTGAGCAGGACTCTTAGGACTCTTAGAAGAGTCAATGCTCTGAGACCATTGGGGGCACTTAGCCCCCTCTCTTCATCACTGAGGATGATTTCATTTTTCAGGGATTAGAGAGGGTGGTCCTTGTGGTGGACTGCAGATATCGAGAGCTGTTATCATCGTATTAGATAGATAAGAATGATTATATGTATTGTAGAAATGTCTCCTATCATGTTCCCTAATTTTTTATTATGTCCACATCCTGGTCCCCATCTTGGACATCATAACAAACGTGCACTTTTTTGTTTAATTTACACATTGGACCATAGGAAAAATGACACTACAGCTACAGAGGTGACCGTCTGATAGCCCAGCTCGACTATCCATCTCTACTGAAGACCCTTTCAGCTTTTTGAGAGTTGGGTGGAGGACATCATCTCTGAAAATAGGGTCCCACAGCTGCACCCCATCAGTGTGAGCAGGACTCTTAGGACTCTTAGAAGAGTCAATGCTCTGAGACCATGGGGGGCGCTTAGCCCCCTCTCTTCGTCACTGAGGATGATTTCATTTTTCAGGGATTAGAGAGGGTGGTCCTTGTGGTGGACTGCAGGTATGGAGAGCTGTTGTCATCGTATTAAATAGATAAGAATGATTATATGTATTGTAGAAATGTCTCCTATCATGTTCCCTAATTTTTTATTATGTCCACATCCTGGTCCCCATCTTGAGCATCATAACAAACGTGCACTTTTTTGTTTAATTTACACATTGGACCATAGGAAAAATGACACTACAGCTACAGAGGTGACCGTCTGATAGCCCAGCTCGACTATCCATCTCTACTGAAGACCCTTTCAGCTTTTTGAGAGTTGGGTGGAGAACATCATCTCTGAAAATAGGGTCCCACAGCTGCACCCCATCAGTGTGAGCAGGACTCTTAGGACTCTTAGAAGAGTCAATGCTCTGAGACCATGGGGGGCGCTTAGCCCCCTCTCTTCGTCACTGAGGATGATTTCATTTTTCAGGGATTAGAGAGAGTGGTCCTTGTGGTGGACTGCAGGTATGGAGAGCTGTTGTGATCGTATTAGATAGATAAGAATGATTATATGTATTGTAGAAATGTCTCCTATCATGTTCCCTAATTTTTTATTATGTCCACATCCTGGTCCCCATCTTGAACATCATAACAAACGTGCACTTTTTTGTTTAATTTACACATTGGACCATAGGAAAAATGACACTACAGCTACAGAGGTGACCGTCTGATAGCCCAGCTCGACTATCCATCTCTACTGAAGACCCTTTCAGCTTTTTGAGAGTTGGGTGGAGGACATCATCTCTGAAAATAGGGTCCCACAGCTGCACCCCATCAGTGTGAGCAGGACTCTTAGGACTCTTAGAAGAGTCAATGCTCTGAGACCATTGGGGGCACTTAGCCCCCTCTCTTCATCACTGAGGATGATTTCATTTTTCAGGGATTAGAGAGGGTGGTCCTTGTGGTGGACTGCAGGTATGGAGAGCTGTTGTCATCGTATTAGATAGATAAGAATGATTATATGTATTGTAGAAATGTCTCCTATCATGTTCCCTAATTTTTTATTATGTCCACATCCTGGTCCCCATCTTGGACATCATAACAAACGTGCACTTTTTTGTTTAATTTACACATTGGACCATAGGAAAAATGACACTACAGCTACAGAGGTGACCGTCTGATAGCCCAGCTCGACTATCCATCTCTACTGAAGACCCTTTCAGCTTTTTGAGAGTTGGGTGGAGGACATCATCTCTGAAAATAGGGTCCCACAGCTGCACCCCATCAGTGTGAGCAGGACTCTTAGGACTCTTAGAAGAGTCAATGCTCTAAAACCATTGGGGGCACTTAGCCCCCTCTCTTCATCACTGAGGATGATTTCATTTTTCAGGGATTAGAGAGGGTGGTCCTTGTGGTGGACTGCAGATATGGAGAGCTTTTATCATCGTATTAGATAGATAAGAATGATTATATGTATTGTAGAAATGTCTCCTATCATGTTCCCTAATTTTTTATTATGTCCACATCCTGGTCCCCATCTTGGACATCATAACAAACGTGCACTTTTTTGTTTAATTTACACATTGGACCATAGGAAAAATGACACTACAGCTACAGAGGTGACCGTCTGATAGCCCAGCTCGACTATCCATCTCTACTGAAGACCCTTTCAGCTTTTTGAGAGTTGGGTGGAGGACATCATCTCTGAAAATAGGGTCCCACAGCTGCACCCCATCAGTGTGAGCAGGACTCTTAGGACTCTTAGAAGAGTCAATGCTCTGAGACCATGGGGGGCGCTTAGCCCCCTCTCTTCGTCACTGAGGATGATTTCATTTTTCAGGGATTAGAGAGGGTGGTCCTTGTGGTGGACTGCAGGTATGGAGAGCTGTTGTCATCGTATTAAATAGATAAGAATGATTATATGTATTGTAGAAATGTCTCCTATCATGTTCCCTAATTTTTTATTATGTCCACATCCTGGTCCCCATCTTGGACATCATAACAAACGTGCACTTTTTTGTTTAATTTACACATTGGACCATAGGAAAAATGACACTACAGCTACAGAGGTGACCGTCTGATAGCCCAGCTCGACTATCCATCTCTACTGAAGACCCTTTCAGCTTTTTGAGAGTTGGGTGGAGAACATCATCTCTGAAAATAGGGTCCCACAGCTGCACCCCATCAGTGTGAGCAGGACTCTTAGGACTCTTAGAAGAGTCAATGCTCTGAGACCATGGGGGGCGCTTAGCCCCCTCTCTTCATCACTGAGGATGATTTCACTTTTCAGGGAATAGAGAGGGTGGTCCTTGTGGTGGACTGCAGGTATGGAGAGCTGTTGTCATCGTATTAGATAGATAAGAATGATTATATGTATTGTAGAAATGTCTCCTATCATGTTCCCTATTTTTTTATTATGTCCACATCCTGGTCCCCATCTTGGAAATCATAACAAACGTGCACTTTTTTGTTTAATTTACACATTGGACCATAGGAAAAATGACACTACAGCTACAGAGGTGACCGTCTGATAGCCCAGCTCGACTATCCATCTCTACTGAAGACCCTTTCAGCTTTTTGAGAGTTGGGTGGAGGACATCATCTCTGAAAATAGGGTCCCACAGCTGCACCCCATCAGTGTGAGCAGGAATCTTAGGACTCTTAGAAGAGTCAATGCTCTGAGGCCATGGGGGGCGCTTAGCCCCCTCTCTTCGTCACTGAGGATGATTTCATTTTTCAGGGATTAGAGAGAGTGGTCCTTGTGGTGGACTGCAGGTATGGAGAGCTGTTGTGATCGTATTAGATAGATAAGAATGATTATATGTATTGTAGAAATGTCTCCTATCATGTTCCCTAATTTTTTATTATGTCCACATCCTGGTCCCCATCTTGAACATCATAACAAACGTGCACTTTTTTGTTTAATTTACACATTGGACCATAGGAAAAATGACACTACAGCTACAGAGGTGACCGTCTGATAGCCCAGCTCGACTATCCATCTCTACTGAAGACCCTTTCAGCTTTTTGAGAGTTGGGTGGAGGACATCATCTCTGAAAATCGGGTCCCACAGCTGCACCCCATCAGTGTGAGCAGGACTCTTAGGACTCTTAGAAGAGTCAATGCTCTGAGACCATTGGGGGCACTTAGCCCCCTCTCTTCATCACTGAGGATGATTTCATTTTTCAGGGATTAGAGAGGGTGGTCCTTGTGGTGGACTGCAGATATGGAGAGCTGTTATCATCATATTAGATAGATAAGAATGATTATATGTATTGTAGAAATGTCTCCTATCATGTTCCCTAATTTTTTATTATGTCCACATCCTGGTCCCCATCTTGGACATCATAACAAACGTGCACTTTTTTGTTTAATTTACACATTGGACCATAGGAAAAATGACACTACAGCTACAGAGGTGACCGTCTGATAGCCCAGCTCGACTATCCATCTCTACTGAAGACCCTTTCAGCTTTTTGAGAGTTGGGTGGAGGACATCATCTCTGAAAATAGGGTCCCACAGCTGCAACCCATCAGTGTAAGCAGGACTCTTAGGACTCTTAGAAGAGTTAATGCTCTGAGACCATGGGGGCGCTTAGCCCCCTCTCTTCGTCACTGAGGATGATTTCATTTTTCAGGGATTAGAGAGGGTGGTCCTTGTGGTGGACTGCAGGTATGGAGAGCTGTTGTCATCGTATTAGATAGATAAGAATGATTATATGTATTGTAGAAATGTCTCCTATCATGTTCCCTAATTTTTTATTATGTCCACATCCTGGTCCCCATCTTGGACATCATAACAAACGTGCACTTTTTTGTTTAATTTACACATTGGACCATAGGAAAAATGACACTACAGCTACAGAGGTGACCGTCTGATAGCCCAGCTCGACTATCCATCTCTACTGAAGACCCTTTCAGCTTTTTGAGAGTTGGGTGGAGGACATCATCTCTGAAAATAGGGTCCCACAGCTGCACCCCATCAGTGTGAGCAGGACTCTTAGGACTCTTAGAAGAGTCAATGCTCTGAGACCATGGGGGGCGCTTAGCCCCCACTCTTCGTCACTGAGGATGATTTCATTTTTCAGGGATTAGAGAGGGTGGTCCTTGTGGTGGACTGCAGGTATGGAGAGCTGTTGTCATCGTATTAAATAGATAAGAATGATTATATGTATTGTAGAAATGTCTCCTATCATGTTCCCTAATTTTTTATTATGTCCACATCCTGGTCCCCATCTTGGACATCATAACAAACGTGCACTTTTTTGTTTAATTTACACATTGGACCATAGGAAAAATGACACTACAGCTACAGAGGTGACCGTCTGATAGCCCAGCTCGACTATCCATCTTTACTGAAGACCCTTTCAGCTTTTTGAGAGTTGGGTAGAGAACATCATCTCTGAAAATAGGGTCCCACAGCTGCACCCTATCAGTGTGAGCAGGACTCTTAGGACTCTTAGAAGAGTCAATGCTCTGAGACCATGGGGGGCGCTTAGCCCCCTCTCTTCGTCACTGAGGATGATTTCACTTTTCAGGTAATAGAGAGGGTGGTCCTTGTGGTGGACTGCAGGTATGGAGAGCTGTTGTCATCGTATTAGATAGATAAGAATGATTATATGTATTGTAGAAATGTCTCCTATCATGTTCCCTATTTTTTTATTATGTCCACATCCTGGTCCCCATCTTGGAAATCATAACAAACGTGCACTTTTTTGTTTAATTTACACATTGGACCATAGGAAAAATGACACTACAGCTACAGAGGTGACCGTCTGATAGCCCAGCTCGACTATCCATCTCTACTGAAGACCCTTTCAGCTTTTTGAGAGTTGGGTGGAGGACATCATCTCTGAAAATAGGGTCCCACAGCTGCACCCCATCAGTGTGAGCAGGAATCTTAGGACTCTTAGAAGAGTCAATGCTCTGAGACCATGGGGGCGCTTAGCCCCCTCTCTTCGTCACTGAGGATGATTTAATTTTTCAGGGATTAGAGAGAGTGGTCCTTGTGGTGGACTGCAGGTATGGAGAGCTGTTGTGATCGTATTAGATAGATAAGAATGATTATATGTATTGTAGAAATGTCTCCTATCATGTTCCCTAATTTCTTATTATGTCCACATCCTGGTCCCCATCTTGGACATCATAACAAACGTGCACTTTTTTGTTTAATTTACACATTGGACCATAGGAAAAATGACACTACAGCTACAGAGGTGACCGTCTGATAGCCCAGCTCGACTATCCATCTCTACTGAAGACCCTTTCAGCTTTTTGAGAGTTGGGTGGAGGACATCATCTCTGAAAATAGGGTCCCACAGCTTCACCCAATCAGTGTGAGCAGGACTCTTAGGACTCTTAGAAGAGTCAATGCTCTGGTACCATGGGGGGCGCTTGGCCCCCTCTCTTCGTCACTGAGGATGATTTCATTTTTCAGGGATTAGAGAGGGTGGTCCTTGTGGTGGACTGCAGGTATGGAGAGCTGTTGTCATCGTATTAGATAGATAAGAATGATTATATGTATTGTAGAAATGTCTCCTATCATGTTCCCTAATTTTTTATTATGTCCACATCCTGGTCCCCATCTTGGACATCATAACAAACGTGCACTTTTTTGTTTAATTTACACATTGGACCATAGGAAAAATGACACTACAGCTACAGAGGTGACCGTCTGATAGCCCAGCTCGACTATCCATCTCTACTGAAGACCCTTTCAGCTTTTTGAGAGTTGGGTGGAGGACATCATCTCTGAAAATAGGGTCCCACAGCTGCACCCCATCAGTGTGAGCAGGACTCTTAGGACTCTTAGAAGAGTTAATGCTCTGAGACCATGGGGGCGCTTAGCCCCCTCTCTTCGTCACTGAGGATGATTTCATTTTTCAGGGATTAGAGAGGGTGGTCCTTGTGGTGGACTGCAGGTATGGAGAGCTGTTGTCATTGTATTAGATAGATAAGAATGATTATATGTATTGTAGAAATGTCTCCTATCATGTTCCCTAATTTTTTATTATGTCCACATCCTGGTCCCCATCTTGGACATCATAACAAACGTGCACTTTTTTGTTTAATTTACACATTGGACCATAGGAAAAATGACACTACAGCTACAGAGGTGACCGTCTGATAGCCTAGCTCGACTATCCATCTCTACTGAAGACCCTTTCAGCTTTTTGAGAGTTGGGTGGAGGACATCATCTCTGAAAATAGGGTCCCACAGCTGCACCCCATCAGTGTGAGCAGGACTCTTAGGACTCTTAGAAGAGTTAATGCTCTGAGACCATGGGGGCGCTTAGCCCCCTCTCTTCGTCACTGAGGATGATTTCATTTTTCAGGGATTAGAGAGGGTGGTCCTTGTGGTGGACTGCAGGTATGGAGAGCTGTTGTCATCGTATTAGATAGATAAGAATGATTATATGTATTGTAGAAATGTCTCCTATCATGTTCCCTAATTTTTTATTATGTCCACATCCTGGTCCCCATCTTGGACATCATAACAAACGTGCACTTTTTTGTTTAATTTACACATTGGACCATAGGAAAAATGACACTACAGCTACAGAGGTGACCGTCTGATAGCCCAGCTCGACTATCCATCTCTACTGAAGACCCTTTCAGCTTTTTGAGAGTTGGGTGGAGGACATCATCTCTGAAAATAGGGTCCCACAGCTGCACCCCATCAGTGTGAGCAGGACTCTTAGGACTCTTAGAAGAGTCAATGCTCTGAGACCATTGGGGGCACTTAGCCCCCTCTCTTCGTCACTGAGGATGATTTCATTTTTCAGGGATTAGAGAGGGTGGTCCTTGTGGTGGACTGCAGGTATGGAGAGCTGTTGTCATCGTATTAGATAGATAAGAATGATTATATGTATTGTAGAAATGTCTCCTATCATGTTCCCTAATTTCTTATTATGTCCACATCCTGGTCCCCATCTTGGACATCATAACAAACGTGCACTTTTTTGTTTAATTTACACATTGGACCATAGGAAAAATGACACTACAGCTACATAGGTGACCGTCTGATAGCCCAGCTCGACTATCCATCTCTACTGAAGACCCTTTCAGCTTTTTGAGAGTCGGGTGGAGGACATCATCTCTGAAAATAGGGTCCCAGAGCTTCACCCCATCAGTGTGAGCAGGACTCTTAGGACTCTTAGAAGAGTCAATGCTCTGAGACCATGGGGGCGCTTAGCCCCCTCTCTTCGTCACTGAGGATGATTTCATTTTTCAGGGATTAGAGAGGGTGGTCCTTGTGGTGGACTGCAGGTATGGAGAGCTGTTGTCATCGTATTAGATAGATAAGAATGATTATATGTATTGTAGAAATGTCTCCTATCATGTTCCCTAATTTTTTATTATGTCCACATCCTGGTCCCCATTAGAGATGAGCGAACCGGTCCCGGTTCGGCTCGAGGCGGTTCGCCGAACGGGGGGTCTGGCTCGAGTTCGGCTCGTCGAACGTTCGACGAACCGAACTCGAGCCCATAGGAAACAATGGCAGGCAATCACAAACACAGTAAAACACCTAGAAAACACCCTCAAAGGTGTCCAAAAGGTGACAAACAACTCACAACACAACACAAACACATGGGAAAGTGACAAGGACATGTACTCATGCGAAAACAAAACAGCTGGACAAGGAAAAAGAGGAGGACACACAGATATAGGCATGGCACGCCCTTCTAAAGTCATGTAAAACACCGCAAGGTGACTCCAAGCGGAGTATCCCTTTTTTCCAAAAATTGGGCCCCACACACCCACCCCTTCAGTGGCAGCAGTTGTGCCCCAGTTGTACACTTCACAGCTAGATTTGCATCAAGCACATTCAAAAATACGCCATTCTTATCCGTCCCCAGGATGACACCGGGGTAGGTAGCAAAGTCTTTCCTGATCCCAGCTCTGTTCATCTTGGCTTCTTTTAAAAACACAGCAAGCAAGGGTTACTCCAAGCGGAGTCTCCCTTTTTTCCAAAAATTGGGCCACACAGACACCCACCCCATCAGTGGCAGCACTTGGGCCCTAGTTGCAAACAGGATGTTTTGATTTGCATCAAGCACATTCAAAAATACGCTATTCTTAGCCGTCCCCAGGATGACACTGGGGTAGGTAGCAAAGTCTTTGCTGACCCATGACTTGTTCATCTTGGCTTCTTTTAAAAACAATGTAAGCAAGGGTTACTCCAAGCGGAGTCTCCCCTTTTTTCCAAAAATTGGGCCCCACACACACCCACCCATTCAGTGGCAGCAGTTGTGCCCCAGTTGTACACTTCACAGCTAGATTTGCATCAAGCACATTCAAAAATACGCCATTCTTATCCGTCCCCAGGATGACACCGGGGTAGGTAGCAAAGTCTTTCCTGATCCCAGCTCTGTTCATCTTGGCTTCTTTTAAAAACACAGCAAGCAAGGGTTACTCCAAGCGGAGTCTCCCTTTTTTCCAAAAATTGGGCCACACAGACACCCACCCCATCAGTGGCAGCACTTGGGCCCTAGTTGCAAACAGGATGTTTTGATTTGCATCAAGCACATTCAAAAATACGCTATTCTTAGCCGTCCCCAGGATGACACTGGGGTAGGTAGCAAAGTCTTTGCTGACCCATGACTTGTTCATCTTGGCTTCTTTTAAAAACAATGTAAGCAAGGGTTACTCCAAGCGGAGTCTCCCCTTTTTTCCAAAAATTGGGCCCCACACACACCCACCCATTCAGTGGCAGCAGTTGTGCCCCAGTTGTACACTTCACAGCTAGATTTGCATCAAGCACATTCAAAAATACGCCATTCTTATCCGTCCCCAGGATGACACCGGGGTAGGTAGCAAAGTCTTTCCTGATCCCAGCTCTGTTCATCTTGGCTTCTTTTAAAAACACAGCAAGCAAGGGTTACTCCAAGCGGAGTCTCCCTTTTTTCCAAAAATTGGGCCACACAGACACCCACCCCATCAGTGGCAGCACTTGGGCCCTAGTTGCAAACAGGATGTTTTGATTTGCATCAAGCACATTCAAAAATACGCTATTCTTAGCCGTCCCCAGGATGACACTGGGGTAGGTAGCAAAGTCTTTGCTGACCCATGACTTGTTCATCTTGGCTTCTTTTAAAAACAATGTAAGCAAGGGTTACTCCAAGCGGAGTCTCCCCTTTTTTCCAAAAATTGGGCCCCACACACACCCACCCATTCAGTGGCAGCAGTTGTGCCCCAGTTGTACACTTCACAGCTAGATTTGCATCAAGCACATTCAAAAATACGCCATTCTTATCCGTCCCCAGGATGACACCGGGGTAGGTAGCAAAGTCTTTCCTGATCCCAGCTCTGTTCATCTTGGCTTCTTTTAAAAACACAGCAAGCAAGGGTTACTCCAAGCGGAGTCTCCCTTTTTTCCAAAAATTGGGCCACACAGACACCCACCCCATCAGTGGCAGCACTTGGGCCCTAGTTGCAAACAGGATGTTTTGATTTGCATCAAGCACATTCCAAATCCACAAGCATTTACTCTCCCCAGGATGACACAGGGGTAGTAAATTCCTTCTGGATCCATGACTTGTTCATTTTGATGAACGTCAGTCTGTCCACATTGTCACTGGACAGACGCGTGCGCTTATCTGTCAGCACACACCCAGCAGCACTGAATACACGTTCAGAGACAACGCTGGCAGCTGGACACGACAAAATCTCCAAGGCGTAACTGGAGAGCTCTGGCCATTTTTCTATGTTTGAAGCCCAAAAGGAGCAAGGCTCCAGTTGCACAGTCATGGCATCGATGTTCATTTGGAGATACTCCTGTATCATCCTCTCCAGCCGTTGAGTATGTGTCAGACTTGTTGTCTCTGGTGGCCTTGCAAAAGAGGGTCTAAAAAAATTATGAAAAGATTCCATAAAATTGCTGTTACCGGCACCAGAAAAGGTCCTACTGGTACGGGTAGACTGTTGAAGATGACGAGACCGTCCCATGTTTGTCAAGTTACAACTGGGAGATTCACTCCCTGCACCTGCACGGTTGTTTGGTGGAAAAGCCGAGCTAAGATCTAGTAACAGCTTCTGCTGATACTCCTGCATACGTGCGTCCCTTTCTATGGCTGGAATTATGTCACAAAATTTGGACTTGTACCGGGGATCTAATAGTGTGGCAATCCAGTAGTCATCATCACTTCTAATTTTGACAATACGACTGTCATGTTGGAGGTAGTGCAACAAAAAGGCACACTCATGTGTCTTGCGCAGCCATGCGGACCAAGTCCATGCTGTGTTTGTGGCATAGAGGTGCTACCCGTTCTTTCTTCCTCTGACATCTGACCCCAACCTCTTTCAACTGAAATTTGACCAAGGTCTCCCTCATCCGCTGAGTCTTCCATGTCCATGGACAGTTCGTCCTCCATTTCTTCATGTTCTCCTGCACCTTGCTCAACATTTCGCCTGCTACTATGCGCCCTTGTCGATCCCTGTCCCCCATGGTCCCATGCCTGCTGCGTTGGTGATGATGAACGTCTGGACCTTCGTGATGTTGTTGTCCCTTGCGCATATGAATCCTCCTGTAGTTCCTCCCCTTCATGTTGTCCCACCCCCTGACTCCGAATAGTGTTTAGCGTGTGCTCCAGCATGTAAATGACTGGAATCGTCATGCTGATAATGGCATTGTCAGAGCTAAACATATTCGTCGCCATGTCGAAACTGTGCAGAAGGGTGCATAGGTCCTTGATCTGAGACCACTCCATCAGGGTGATCTGCCCCACCTCTGCATCTCGTTGGCCCAGGCTATACGTCATGACGTATTGCACCAGGGCTCTGCGGTGCTGCCACAGTCGCTGTAACATGTGGAGAGTTGAATTCCAGCGTGTCGCCACATCGCATTTCAGGCGATGAACCGGCAGGCCGAAAGACTTCTGGAGCGATGCAAGTCGCTCTGCTGCGGCGCTTGAACGGCGGAAGTGAGCTGACAGTTTTCGTGCCCTGTTCAGAAGGCCATCTAGGCCGGGATAGTGTGTTAAAAATTGCTGCACGACAAGGTTCAACACGTGAGCCATACAAGGTACGTGTGTCACCTTGCCCAGGCGAAGTGCCGCACCCAGGTTTGCAGCATTGTCGCACACGGCCTTACCAGGCTGCAGTTTGAGTGGAGACAACCATTTATTAAACTCGGACCGCAAAGCTGACCACAACTCCTCAGCTGTGTGACTCTTATTACCAAGACATGTCAAGCTAAAGACCGCCTGATGCCGTTGCGCTCTGCTGCCAGCATAGTAATGAGGGGTGCGTGATTCCTTCTGCGCAGTGAGAACGCTGGTGGCCTGACCAGGCAGGCTTGGGGCGGAGGTGGAGGACCCAGATGAGGTGGAGGATGCAGAAGCAGTGGCGGAACTTGGACAGACAGAGGATTGACACACAAGTCGTGGGGACGGCAAGACTTGTGCAGCAGACCCTTCACCATCTATCACCATAGTTACCCAGTGCCCAGTCAGCGACATGTAACGTCCCTGTCCATGCTTACTGGTCCAAGTATCGGTGGTGAAATGCACCCGTTCACACACAGAGTTTCTCAAGGAAGCGGTGATGTTGTGTGCGACATGCTGGTGTAGCGCGGGCACACCTTTCTTAGAGAAGTAGTGGCGACTAGGCATCTGGTACTGGGGCACAGCGACAGACATAAGGTCTCTAAAATCCTGTGTGTCCACTAGGCGGAATAGCAGCATTTCGGTAGCCAACAGCTTACAGAGGGATAGAGTCAACCTCTTAGCTTTGTCATGGGTCGGAGGAAGTGGCCTTTTATTTGACCACATCTGAGGGACAGAGATCTGGCTGCTGTGTGTAGACGGTGTTGAGTAGGGTGTCCCTTGAAAAATGCAGGTTTGTGAGGAAAGTGCAGGCGGAGACATGATGTTGCCTTCATCCAACGTTGGTGCTATCGATGTCTGAGAGAGCTGTACACACTCACTTGTTTCCCCTTCCAAACCAACTGACGACCTTACAAGCAAACTGCCTGTTGCGGTTACAGTGGTGGAAGTTTTGCGTGGAAAAACAGGTGTGGCAGCTGTCCCCACAGTCCTAGAAGATGAAGAGCGCGCGGATGCAGTGGAAGGGGCGGGCGGTGGATGGTTCGCTCCACTAGGCCGCATTGCAGCACGGTGAGCTTCCCACCGGGACTTATGATATTTAGTCATGTGACGATTCATGGAAGAAGTTGTCATACTGCTGAGGTTTTGACCTCTACTAACAGAATCATGACAAATGTTACATATCACATGAGTTGGGCGATCTTTTTTGATGTGAAAAAAGGACCAGGCTAGGCAAGGCTTAGAGGCCATGCGACCTGTTGATCCACCCCGAATAATGCTCATAGGCAGAGTGGTGGCTGAGGATGCAGTTGTAGACGTGCTACCAGTGCTCCGACTCTGTCCAGGAAGGCGCAAGGTAACTTCGTCGTCGGTTGCATCCTCCTCCACCGCCTCTGTTGACCTCCTCGAGTGCCTGACTGGGGGTTGACAGTAGGTGGGATCTAGAACGTCATCATCAATTGTTGTGTTTGCACTCCCCTCCCCCTCAGACCGAGCCTCTTCTTGCCCTGACCGAATATTTAAGTTGTCATCCCAATCGGGTATCTGCGTCTCATCTTCATCAGTATGTTCCTCATTGTCTATAACCACAGGTGTTACAGTTTGTGACAAAGGGTCAACATTATGCTCAGAAACTTGGTCCTCACGGCCTGAATCTGAGTCACAAAGGTTCTGGGCATCACTGCAGACCATTTCCTGTTCTGTACTCACTGTAGCTTGGGAGCAGACCTCTGATTCCCAGGCTATAGTGTGACTGAACAGCTCTGCAGACTCAGCCATCTCAGTTCCACCATACTGTGCAGGGCTGATGGAGACTTCAGAGCTGGGAGAAAGCAAGTTTGATTGGGATGACAACTCAGAGGACTGGTGTTTTTTGGATGCGGTACTTGAAGTGGCAGAGAGGGCACTTGTTGGACCACTTGAGATCCATTCAAGCATTTTCCTTTTTTGCCCATCATCTACCTTTGTTCCTGTTGTTCGTGTCCGTAACAAAGGGAGCACATCGGATTGTCCACGGTAAGTAGTAGACATCTTACTTTTGCTGGTAGATGGTCTATCTTCAGCAGATGATAATGGAGCTTTGCCACCTTCCCCACGGACAAAACCTTTTTTGCCTTTTCCACCACGCCTCTTCCCCTTTCCACCAGCATCTGTCATTTTGCCACTCATGTTGATTGCGACAAGATTGTGGACTGAAAATGTGGTAGTAAAAATTGAGAGGTGGTGAAGATTGCAGTGGTGGTCTAGCTTTATTAACAGCAGAATAATAAAGAATAAATATCCCTGACAATGCAACTTAGTTATAATTAGTTGGAGTGTGCAACGCAGGCAGACGTGCTGCAAATGTCTTTGCACTAGTGGGACTATAGCAAAGTCCAATAGCCACGTATAGGATGCCACTAGGTACACTGAGTGTTTGCTAGTATAATGGCTTGGTTAGAATGAGTTGTAGTGTGCAACGCAGGCAGACGCGCTCTGCAAATGTCTTTGCACTAGTGGGACTATAGCAAAGTCCAATAGCCACGTATAGGATGCCACTAGGTACACTGAGTGTTTGCTAGTATAATGGCTTGGTTAGAATGAGTTGTAGTGTGCAACGCAGGCAGACGCGCTCTGCAAATGTCTTTGCACTAGTGGGACTATAGCAAAGTCCAATAGCCACGTATAGGATGCCACTAGGTACACTGAGTGTTTGCTAGTATAATGGCTTGGTTAGAATGAGTTGTAGTGTGCAACGCAGGCAGACGCGCTCTGCAAATGTCTTTGCACTAGTGGGACTATAGCAAAGTCCAATAGCCACGTATAGGATGCCACTAGGTACACTGAGTGTTTGCTAGTATAATGGCTTGGTTAGAATGAGTTGTAGTGTGCAACGCAGGCAGACGCGCTCTGCAAATGTCTTTGCACTAGTGGGACTATAGCAAAGTCCAATAGCCACGTATAGGATGCCACTAGGTACACTGAGTGTTTGCTAGTATAATGGCTTGGTTAGAATGAGTTGTAGTGTGCAACGCAGGCAGACGCGCTCTGCAAATGTCTTTGCACTAGTGGGACTATAGCAAAGTCCAATAGCCACGTATAGGATGCCACTAGGTACACTGAGTGTTTGCTAGTATAATGGCTTGGTTAGAATGAGTTGTAGTGTGCAACGCAGGCAGACGCGCTCTGCAAATGTCTTTGCACTAGTGGGACTATAGCAAAGTCCAATAGCCACGTATAGGATGCCACTAGGTACACTGAGTGTTTGCTAGTATAATGGCTTGGTTAGAATGAGTTGTAGTGTGCAACGCAGGCAGACGCGCTCTGCAAATGTCTTTGCACTAGTGGGACTATAGCAAAGTCCAATAGCCACGTATAGGATGCCACTAGGTACACTGAGTGTTTGCTAGTATAATGGCTTGGTTAGAATGAGTTGTAGTGTGCAACGCAGGCAGACGCGCTCTGCAAATGTCTTTGCACTAGTGGGACTATAGCAAAGTCCAATAGCCACGTATAGGATGCCACTAGGTACACTGAGTGTTTGCTAGTATAATGGCTTGGTTAGAATGAGTTGTAGTGTGCAATGCAGGCAGACGCGCTCTGCAAATGTCTTTGCACTAGTGGGACTATAGCAAAGTCCAATAGCCACGTATAGGATGCCACTAGGTACACTGAGTGTTTGCTAGTATAATGGCTTAGTTATCAGTTGGAGTGTGCAGAGGACAAGAGGGTACAGTGGCAGGATTGTGGTGCTCTGGGTAGAGGAATGGAAGACTGCCTTTCTATTCCCTCCTAATGGTGAAATGCAGGTAGGAAATCCCTGACCTGGGCTACACAGACGCTGTTGCTGTTTGCAGGACCTGTCACCTATGGCTCTCTGACCCTGCCGGTTGGAGCCCTTAAAAGGACTGCTATAAAGTGCTCTCCCTAAGCTGTCTAACGCTGTGTATGCAGCGCATACAGCTGTATCGGCTATAGGACTCAGGAAGACGGAGCTGCGACAGTGATGTCTGACACCAAAGACGCAGAAGGCAGATAATGGCGTCCGTGAAGAAAATGTCCGGTTTTATAATGCAGGGACATGTGACATGCAGATCCTATCACACATGCCGTTGCTTCTCTGGCTCAAAGTCCACTTAGCTGTGTGTGTGTCTGGGATTGGCTGACATGCTGGCCCGCCCCACAAGACGCGCGCACTTAGGGAAGGAAGACAAGAAAAAAAAAAAAAAAAAATGGCGATCGCCATTATAGAAACAGCAGTGATCTGAAGGCGCTGTTCACGCACACTATACACTGAAATGTGATAATAGTTTGATTCACAGAGTGACTTACACTATTACAGCAGAAACCAAGCTATGATTTAGCTGTTTTTTGGCTGCTAGAACCGTTCTCGAACGTTTCTAGAACTACCGAGCTTTTGCAAAAAGCTCGAGTTCTAGTTCGATCTAGAACATGCCCCAAAATCACTCGAGCCGCGAACTGGAGAACCACGAACCACGAACCGCGCTCAACTCTAGTCCCCATCTTGGACATCATAACAAACGTGCACTTTTTTGTTTAATTTACACATTGGACCATAGGAAAAATGACACTAAAGCTACAGAGGTGACCGTCTGATAGCCCAGCTCGACTATCCATCTCTACTGAAGACCCTTTCAGCTTTTTGAGAGTTGGGTGGAGGACATCATCTCTGAAAATAGGGTCCCACAGCTGCACCCCATCAGTGTGAGCAGGACTCTTAGGACTCTTAGAAGAGTTAATGCTCTGAGACCATGGGGGCGCTTAGCCCCCTCTCTTCGTCACTGAGGATGATTTCATTTTTCAGGGATTAGAGAGGGTGGTCCTTGTGGTGGACTGCAGGTATGGAGAGCTGTTGTCATCGTATTAGATAGATAGAAAGGAGGCGGTTCGCCGGTCACAGCGACGTCGCCGGGCAGGTAAGTATGTGTGACGGGTCTGGTCGGTGTTGTGCGGCATGGGCAGCGATTTACCCGTGTCGCGCAACAGATGGGGGCGGGTACCCACACTAGCGATATCGGGACCGATATCGCAGTGTGTAAAGTAGCCTTTAGTCACATGACCAAGACTGTATCTGTGTCCCTACAACACACTTGAGACAAATGTGTGTGTGAGCCTGCATTGTGGGGTATATATAATATATTATAGAGCTGGGAAGGATCATTCTAAGCAGTGAGCTGTTCCAGTATTTGTAGGAAAATACCCAGTAGAAGCATCAAACACAGCACCAATACCTCCCATCAGTATCCCACCACAGTGCCATGTAACCCATGCCCTACACTCCCATCTACACCAATACTATACAGGCACAAACTAGTATATCTGACTAAAAGCCCCCAAAATATGAAGAACGGCCTATAGTTGAGTGTGGATATAAAATCTATGTGAGCAGAGCTAGAATAGAAATCACTGATCGCATTGAAGTCATTCTGACCATAAATCACCATGATATCAAGGTGAGGAGTTGTGTGTTACTGCTGGGAGGAAAGGGTTAACAGTGGAATATTAAGGTGCATTTCTGTGTGCAGTGTTACTGTGGCGCCCCTGACCTGGTCAGGCACCACTGAGTACTGCACCCATGCTGGGGACAGTACAATACAGGTAATCCGGAAGGCTGACCGGGGTGTGGAACACAGGCGCATAGTGATCAGGTCTCACACATGTACCTATGAGAGGACCCCTGGGGATCCCAGGAGGGGGCGAAGCATGAGCACGGCCTCCATCTCCTCTCAAGGGGTGTGGTAAGAGAGTCTGGTTACTAAGTGGCGTAGGCAAGAACAGGAGAGGAGGGGCAGTGAGTCGGTTAGGGCAGAACTCCATAGGGCTCAGTGAGAAGCAGACCTGTGGGGCTTGTGCTGTCTAACAGCGCCCGCGCAGTGGCTATTGACGGGGGAGAACGGTCAACTAGGAGTGCTACCCGAAATCCATCTTCAGCTAAAGAGAGGGCACGGAGTGGGAAGTAAGGAGACTGCTAGAGAGTACCAGGCCCAAACGGGCGGCAGATCCCGGAGCGGAGATAGATCCATCTTTCTTTTGCTAAACCTGCCGGTGTGGGGCCCTCAAAGCCCACACCACAACAACTAAAAGCCGCAGCCACGTAGCCACAGTTAGGGCCCATAGGTCACAGGAGGCAAGCAGCTGGAGTGGCCTGGTCCAGGCGACAAGCACACGGCAAACGAAGGGGAGAGAGGCTGCAGCATCTTCCCTGGGTGACCCCCATAGGGACTAAAAGTCGGGGTTACCCCAAACCAACAAGGGCTAAGGAAGGCGAGTTAGTAGTCACCCTCACAAGTCAGCCTGAAGGACACCTGGTTCCCACCTGGTTCATCCCAGCTATGCCCGGGTCACTCACCCTGCCATCAACTGTGAGTAAAAACCCTGAAAGACATCCTGCTTGTGTGGAGTCATTCTGCGCCTTGTAGTTCTACACAACTACACAGGGCCCTGGGGCTTGCCTCACTCTCAGGAGGCCACTACATCCGACTGCACCCACCATCAGCCCCAGGCAGCCCTTAACCTGCAGTGGCGGTCCCCACTGACCGCAAATCTGAGAGTGGCGTCACGACTACAGAGAAGATCTCCTACCTGTGATCCAGATCCAGCAGCGTGGAGTCCCTGAAGGTAATGCAGCTGCACAACACCTGTGGGGCTTCACATTACTAGTCAATGTAACAATTCAGTATGAGCTGCTCTTGGTGCCGGGGGAGGGAGATGCTCTCCTGAGCAAGATAGATGGGGAATGAACATAATATCTATATAGTGTAAGGCAGGGGGTCTCAAACTCGGCTGGGTGTATGGGCCGCACAGAGGAAAAAAATAATTTGGGGGGCTGCATTCTTTGCAAGACAAAGTGACATTTTTATTGGTACCATATATGTATATATTTTTTTCACACACCTTTGGATGAC
Source organism: Anomaloglossus baeobatrachus (assembly GCF_048569485.1). Classification (NCBI taxonomy): domain Eukaryota; kingdom Metazoa; phylum Chordata; class Amphibia; order Anura; family Aromobatidae; genus Anomaloglossus; species Anomaloglossus baeobatrachus. The sequence goes on along the minus strand of NW_027441964.1, from coordinate 428,132 downwards.
TGATTTTCAACATTTTTCACTTGTTTATTATAACAAATGTGCACATTCTTTGGTTAAATCTAAAAAAAATAAATGTGATGTTAAAAAAAAGTCATGCCTTATTTTGTTTTTTTTTACATTTTATCCCTTTCTTTTAACTAATAGTGTTACAATTATGACGCTAGCGTTTTGTGAAGGGAATGCTTTGCCTATTTCCGTGACTATGGCCTTCCGGAACTGCTGCATTTTGGCTGACCTCTCCGCCTCGGGAATAAGAGACATAAAGTTCTCCTTGTAGCGTGGGTCTAACAGTGTTACCAACCAGTAATGATTGTCGGCCAAGATGTTCTTAACGCGAGGGTCACGAGACAGGCAGCTTACCATAAAGTCATCCATGTGCGCCAGACTCTTAACAGCCATCACTTCAGTATCCAGACCAACACGATGACTGAACATGCTGTCCTCCTCCTTCTCCTCCTCCTCCTCATCTACCCTGTCCTCTGGCCAGCCACGCTGAACTGAGCATATGACTGGTATGCATGTCATATCCTCAATTTGGCCGGAGAGTTGCTCCATGTCTTCATCTTCCTCCTCGTCATAGTCCTCCACTGCACGTTGTGATGAGACGAGGCTGGGCTATGTGTTATCACCCACACCCACTACTGTTTCTTGCTCCAACTCATCGTGTTCCGCCTGCAATGCATCATGTTTGGTTTTGAGCAGAGACCGTTTTAGAAGGCAGAGAAGCGGTATGGTGACGCTAATAATGGCGTCATCGCCGCTCACCATCTTGGTGGAGTCCTCAAAGTTTTGGAGGATGGTACATAGGTCGGACATCCATCTCCACTCCTCAGGTGTTATGTGTGGAGTTTGACCCATTTCCCGACGGCTTAGGTGATGCAGGTACTCAACAACTGCCCTCTTCTGCTCACATATCCTGATCAACATGTGCAGAGTTGAATTCCAACGCGTGGGGACATCACACACCAGTCTGTGAGCCGGAAGATGCAAATGACGCTGAAAGCCAGCAAGGCCGGCTGAAGCAGTAGGTGACTTTCGAAAATGTGCAGACAGGCGGCGAACTTTTACCAGCAGATGAGACAGCTCTGGGTATGACTTTAGAAACCGCTGAACCACGAGGTTGAGCACATGGGCCATGCATGGAACATGTGTCAGCTGGCCTCGCCTCAAAGCCGCCACTAGGTTCCGGCCATTGTCACATACAACCTTTCCTGGCTTTAGGTTCAGAGGTGTGAGCCAGTGATCTGCATGCTGTTTTAGAGCTGTCCACACCTCTTCTGCATTGTGGGATTTGTCACTTATGCAGATTAGCTGCAGCACAGCCTGTTGCCGCTTCGCCGAGGCAGTGCTGCAGTGCTTCCAGCTTGGGACTGGTGTGGAGGGTAAAGTGGATGAGGATGCGCAGGAGGAGGAGGAGGCTGAAGAGCATGACATTCCGGAGCTGTAGAGTGTGGGTGAAACCCTGACTGAGGTAGGGCCTGCAAACCTTGGTGTGGGAAGGACTTGTTCCGTTCCTCGCTCAAACTGGGTCCCAGCTGGGCTGGGCTGGGTAGGGCGTTGTGGGGGGTTTGTCTATCTCCGTTTGAGGTGAGTTTGTTTAAGTTAGCCTTTTCTTTGGCGTTTTTTGGAGCCCTGCGGGTTGGGGAGTTGGTATCGCCCAGTAAGGCGTTCCCCGGGGGCTTGGATTGGGGTGACATTGTCAGTGGAAAACGGAGTTGAATTTTGGATTAGGAAATCGAAAACTGATCAGAGAGGTGTGGGTAGACTAGTCCGTTTGGGGATGGTTGTGGCATCTGATATGTGCCCGTTCAAGTGTCTCGGGAATTTTCAACAGATCCGTCCGAAGGTGGATGGCCCCTTATTATGTCACGAGGATGGGTCCTTTTTATCGAGATACCAATTTGTGAGTGTTTTTAGGGCATGTTTGAAGTCGTTGGGGTTAGATCCGAAGTCTTTCGGATTGGGGCAGCGACGGAGGCCTCTATGTGCGGCCTACCGGAGGAGACAGTTAAGCAGATTGGTAGGTGGAAGTCGCAGCGCTTTAAGTCGTATGTACGTCCCCAGGTGGTTGTTGGCAATTGAGGGGAAAAGGGGGGGGTATTAGGGTAGCAATGGGGGGGGGGAGAGTGTGTGTTTTTTGTCAATTTGGTTTGGTGAGGCAATAAAATGGTGTCGTCTGTACATTTTGTATTGCAGAAGCACCCCCCCTTCCTTCCCTGGTCTGGATCCTTGGCCACTCTTATGTGTATTGGGGAGCCCGACGAGCGGACGCGAGATGGAGCGGGAGACAGCTAGGTTTTGAGAAGGACCTGGCTCTCGTGCGATGGCTCGGTGTTCGGGGGTTAGGGTGGAACAGGGTGTTGCAGGAGGTGCATAGATACGCCCGGTTGGACAGACCTCCTGACATCTTAGTGTTGCATGCCGGGGGGAATGATTTGGGTGGGCGTCCTTTTCGAATCTTGATAAAGGACATCAAACATGATTTGTTACGGTTATGGGTGTCGTTTCCAGGTCTAACGATAGTCTGGTCGGAGATAGTAGCGAGAAAGAGTTGGCAGAAAGCGCGGTCAGTTGACAGGTTGAACAAGGCGCGGGCGAAGGTTAATAGGGCGATCTCGAAGTTTGTTAGTCGGAACGGGGGTATAGCAATACGGCATGTTGAGTTGGAAAGGACGGAAGAGGAATTTTGGTTGGCTGACGGGGTACACCTTAATGCGGTGGGAACTGACTTATGGGCTCTTGGCTTGCAGGGAGGTATTGAGAGGGCCCTTTGGTTGCGGGGGGTCTCAGGCACTTGAAGGGTTTCAAGGTGCCTTCGTTGTGGTGTTGTTTATTGGTGGGTCCTTGAAGTTGGTTTAAAATTGGTTCGGGGATTCATCCGGGTATGGATCCCCTCATTGGCAGAATTGATGGTCCCCTGGTGATTTTGGGGGGGAACCCCGACGGGGTATGTCGGGGCCCCTGGGGGTGTGGTTGGGGTTGACGGAGGATTAACCCTTACCATTTGGTGCTCCTGAGCCAGTGTGGGTAACGGCTGGGAGCAAGTTGAGGTTTTTTATTGCTCGGTTATGGGAATCACCAGGGTTTTGGTAGCTTCAAGGACCTTACCACATTGCAAATTTTATTGGTTATGTATTCTTGTTAATAAAATGGCTGCTATGGCCAAAATTATCCAAAGATAAATTTGTGTCTGTGTAATTACTTTTAAATAAGAAATGGGAATGGAGGTGTGGGGTATGAAAGGAAGACCGGAGTCAACAATTCCAGGGTCAAGCATGTTTATTTGCGTAAGCTTCGTTCCAGGGTAGAAAGGGTAAGAGTGCCTTTCAGAATTCGAAGTGGTCGGACTGTACGGACCACCAAGAACTGCAGGAGAGCTTGAACATCTTCCCATGGATTTGCGACATCCTCCCTCATCAGTTACGTAGGTAAGCAGGTTCTCAGCATTGCAGCCCATTTGTTGTCTTAAGTTAGTTAAGCGGGGTTAACTAACCTGTCAGTTCAGCCTCAGGTCTAAAGCAGAGGCCTGGACTCCACTCCTTACTCCTCACTCCACAACTCTCCTTAAAAACAACTGACTCCTTTTTCCTGCCCCGGGGTCTCCAGACCCCTAGGTGGGCGTTTCCTTCCGTCTGGTCCTGCCCACTGGTGTGCCTGTCTTTCCCTGGGGGAGGTGACTAGGATTTTCTGGTTGGCTTTGTGTGACTTAGGTGAGGGAAGTTGTTATGCGGGGGCCTATGTGTGACTACCTGCAGTGTCAGGGCGTCACATATGTATGTGTGTATGTCTGCTAAAGGAATCCGCACCGTCATATTTACAAACACAAAATTTTGCAGACACCTCATGTGACTCAGGGAACGTCGTAGACTATGTTTTAACAGGAATATTCAACCCCGCGCTTTACAGTTACTCTCCAAAAAACCTGCCTCCATTAAACTGAATGGAGGTGGGAGCTGCAAGTTATTAATAGCAGCTGTGATTGGTTGCTATAAGAACAAAGGACATTCATAGTATAAGAAGCTTATGTGTGAGATAATATGATGTCAGTGGGGAGACAGATAGAGAGAGACAGACACAGACTGAGAGACAAACAGACAGAGACAGATAGGCATAGACAGACAGGGAAAGAGACAGAGACAAACAGACAGAGGCAGACAGGGAAAGAGACAGACAGAGATAGACAGGGAAAAAAGGCAGACAGACAGAGACAGAGAAAGAGACAGAGGCAGATAGGGAAACAGACAGAGACAAACATACAGAGACAGGCAGGAGAAAAGGCAGACCGACAGGGAAAGAGACAGACAGGGGAAGAGACAGACAGAGAGAGACAGACAGATAGAGACAGACAAAGAAATACAGAGATAGACAGGGAAAGAGACAAACGGGGAATGAGTCAGACAGAGAGAGACAAAGAGAGACAGGCAGAGAGAGACAGGGAAAGAGACAGACAGGGGAAGAGAAAGACAGAGACAGACAAAGAAATACAGAGACAGACAGGGGAAGAGACAGACAGGGGAAGAGACAGACAGGGGAAGAGACAGACAGACAGGGAAAGAGACAGACCTGGAAAAGAGACAGACCTGGAAAAGAGACAGGCCTGGAAAAGAGACAGACAGACATAGAAACAGACAGCCACAAAGAGAGAGAGAGACAGACAGACACAGAGAGACAGACAGAGATAGAGAGACAGACAGACATGGATAGAGATAGAGACACACAGAGACAGACAGATGACAGAGACTGGGAGAGAGACAGACAGAAGCATAAATCCCTAACTAAAACTTAACATTTAATGATAGTTTTAAAAGGTAAAAAAACACAAATCATGTAAATAGAATGACTCTCTTCTGTGCATAGAGTCAACATTTTGTGTTTGTAAATATGACGGTGCGGATTCCTTTAGCAGACATACACACATACATATGTGACGCCCTGACACTGCAGGTAGTCACACATAGGCCCCCGCATAACAACTTCCCTCACCTAAGTCACACAAAGCCAACCAGAAAACCCTAGTCACCTCCCCCAGGGAAAGACAGGCACACCAGTGGGCAGGACCAGACGGAAGGAAACGCCCACCTAGGGGTCTGGAGACCCCGGGGCAGGAAAAAGGAGTCAGTTGTTTTTAAGGAGAGTTGTGGAGTGAGGAGTAAGGAGTGGAGTCCAGGCCTCTGCTTTAGACCTGAGGCTGAACTGACAGGTTAGTTAACCCCGCTTAACTAACTTAAGATAACAAATGGGCTGCAATGCTGAGAACCTGCTTACCTACGTAACTGATGAGGGAGGATGTCGCAAATCCATGGGAAGATGTTCAAGCTCTCCTGCAGTTCTTGGTGGCCCGTACAGTCCGACCACTTCGAATTCTGAAAGGCACTCTTACCCTTTCTACCCTGGAACGAAGCTTAGGCAAATAAACATGCTTGACCCTGGAATTGTTGACTCCGGTCTTCCTTTCATACCCCACACCTCCATTCCCATTTCTTATTTAAAAGTAATTACACAGACACAAATTTATCTTTGGATAATTTTGGCCATAGCAGCCATTTTATTAACAAGAATACATAACCAATAAAATTTGCAATGTGGTAAGGTCCTTGAAGCTACCAAAACCCTGGTGATTCCCATAACCGAGCAATAAAAAACCTCAACTTGCTCCCAGCCGTTACCCACACTGGCTCAGGAGCACCAAATGGTAAGGGTTAATCCTCCGTCAACCCCAACCCCACCCCCAGGGGCCCCGACATACCCCGTCGGGGTTCCCCCCCAAAATCACCAGGGGACCATCAATTCTGCCAATGAGGGGATCCATACCCGGATGAATCCCCGAACCAATTTTAAACCAACTTCAAGGACCCACCAATAAACAACACCACAACGAAGGCACCTTGAAACCCTTCAAGTGCCTGAGACCCCCCGCAACCAAAGGGCCCTCTCAATACCTCCCTGCAAGCCAAGAGCCCATAAGTCAGTTCCCACCGCATTAAGGTGTACCCCGTCAGCCAACCAAAATTCCTCTTCCGTCCTTTCCAACTCAACATGCCGTATTGCTATACCCCCGTTCCGACTAACAAACTTCGAGATCGCCCTATTAACCTTCGCCCGCGCCTTGTTCAACCTGTCAACTGACCGCGCTTTCTGCCAACTCTTTCTCGCTACTATCTCCGACCAGACTATCGTTAGACCTGGAAACGACACCCATAACCGTAACAAATCATGTTTGATGTCCTTTATCAAGATTCGAAAAGGACGCCCACCCAAATCATTCCCCCCGGCATGCAACACTAACATGTCAGGAGGTCTGTCCAACCGGGCGTATCTATGCACCTCCTGCAACACCCTGTTCCACCCTAACCCCCGAACACCGAGCCATCGCACGAGAGCCAGGTCCTTCTCAAAACCTAGCTGTCTCCCGTTCCATCTCGCGTCCGCTCGTCGGGCTCCCCAATACACATAAGAGTGGCCAAGGATCCAGACCAGGGAAGGAAGAGGGGGTGCTTCTGCAATACAAAATGTACAGACGACACCATTTTATTGTCTCACCAAACCAAATTGACAAAAAACACACACTCTCACCCCCCCATTGCTACCCTAATACCCCCCCTTTTCCCCTCAATTGCCAACAACCACCTGGGGACGTACATACGACTTAAAGCGCTGCGACTTCCACCTACCAATCTGCTTAACTGTCTCCTCCGGTAGGCCGCATATAGAGGCCTCCGTCGCTGCCCCAATCCGAAAGACTTCGGATCTAACCCCAACGACTTCAAACATGCCCTAAAAACACTCACAAATTGGTATCTCGATAAAAAGGACCCATCCTCGTGACATAATAAGGGGCCATCCACCTTCGGACGGATCTGTTGAAAATTCCCGAGACACTTGAACGGGCACATATCAGATGCCACAACCATCCCCAAACGGACTAGTCTACCCACACCTCTCTGATCAGTTTTCGATTTCCTAATCCAAAATTCAACTCCGTTTTCCACTGACATAATGTCACCCCAATCCAAGCCCCCGGGGAACGCCTTACTGGGCGATACCAACTCCCCAACCCGCAGGGCTCCAAAAAACGCCAAAGAAAGGCTAACTTAAACAAACTCACCTCAAACGGAGATAGACAAACCCCCCACAACGCCCTACCCAGCCGGGTAGGGACCCAGCCCAGCCCAGCTGGGACCCAGTTTGAGCGAGGAACGGAACAAGTCCTTCCCACACCATGGTTTGCAGGCCCTACCTCAGTCAGGGTTTCACCCACACTCTACAGCTCCGGAATGTCATGCTCTTCAGCCTCCTCCTCCTCCTGCGCATCCTCATCCACTTTACCCTCCACACCAGTCCCAAGCTGGAAGCACTGCAGCACTGCCTCGGCGAAGCGGCAACAGACTGTCCTGCAGCTAATCTGCATAGGTGACAAACCCCACAATGCAGAAGAGGTGTGGACAGCTCTAAAACAGCATGCAGATCACTGGCTAACACCTCTGAACCTAAAGCCAGGAAAGGTTGTGTGTGACAATGGCCGGAACCTGGTGGCGGCTTTGAGGCGAGGCCAGCTGACACATGTTCCATGCATGGCCCATGTGCTCAACCTCGTGGTTCAGCGGTTTCTAAAGTCATACCCAGAGCTGTCTGATCTGCTGGTAAAAGTTCGCTGCCTGTCTGCACATTTTCGAAAGTCACCTACTGCTTCAGCCGGCCTTGCCGGCTTTCAGCGTCGTTTGCATCTTCCGGCTCACAGACTGGTGTGTGATGTCCCCACGCGTTGGAATTCAACTCTGCACATGTTGATCAGGATATGTGAGCAGAAGAGGGCAGTTGTTGAGTACCTGCATCACCTAAGCCGTCGGGAAATGGGTCAAACTCCACACATAACACCTGAGGAGTGGAGATGGATGTCCGACCTATGTACCATCCTCCAAAACTTTGAGGACTCCACCAAGAGGGTGAGCGGCGATGACGCCATTATTAGCGTCACCATACCGCTTCTCTGCCTTCTAAAACGGTCTCTGCTCAAAACCAAACATGATGCATTGCAGGCGGAACACGATGAGTTGGAGCAAGAAACAGTAGTGGGTGTGGGTGATAACACACAGTCCAGCCTCGTCTCATCACAACGTGCAGTGGAGGACTATGACGAGGAGGAGGATGAAGACATGGAGCAACTCTCCGGCCAAATTGAGGATATGACATGCATACCAATCATATGCTCAGTTCAGCGTGGCTGGCCAGAGGACAGGGTAGATGATGAGGAGGAGGAGGAGGAGGAGGAGAAGGAGGAGGACAGCATGTTCAGTCATCGTGTTGGTCTGGATACTGAAGTGATGGCTGTTAAGAGTCTGGCGCACATGGATGACTTTATGGTAAGCTGCCTGTCTCGTGACCCTCGCGTTAAGAACATCTTGGCCGACAATCATTACTGGTTGGTAACACTGTTAGACCCACGCTACAAGGAGAACTTTATGTCTCTTATTCCCGAGGCGGAGAGGTCAGCCAAAATGCAGCAGTTCCGGAAGGCCATAGTCACGGAAGTAGGCAAAGCATTCCCTTCACAAAACGCTAGCGTCATAATTGTAACACTATTAGTTAAAAGAAAGGGATAAAATGTAAAAAAAAACAAAATAAGGCATGACTTTTTTTTAACATCAAATTTTTTTTTTTTAGATTTAACCAAAGAATGTGCACATTTGTTATAATAAACAAGTGAAAAATGTTGAAAATCAGTCATCCAAAGGTGTGTGAAAAAAATATATATATATGGTACCAATAAAAATGTCACTTTGTCCTGCAAAGAATGCAGCCCCCCAAATTATTTTTTTCCTCTGTGCGGCCCATACACCCAGCCGAGTTTGAGACCCCCTGCCTTACACTATATAGATATCATGTTCATTCCCCATCTATCTTGCTCAGGAGAGCATCTCCCTCCCCCGGCACCAAGAGCAGCTCATATTGAATTGTTACATTGACTAGTAACACTGCACACAGAAATGCACCTTAATATTCCACTGTTAACCCTTTCCTCCCAGCAGTAACACACAACTCCTCACCTTGATATCATGGTGATTTATGGTCAGAATGACTTCAATGCGATCAGTGATTTCTATTCTAGCTCTGCTCACATAGATTTTATATCCACACTCAACTATAGGCCGTTCTTCATATTTTGGGGGCTTTTAGTCAGATATACTAGTTTGTGCCTGTATAGTATTGGTGTAGATGGGAGTGTAGGGCATGGGTTACATGGCTCTGTGGTGGGATACTGATGGGAGGTATTGGTGCTGTGTTTGATGCTTCTACTGGGTATTTTCCTACAAATACTGGAACAGCTCACTGCTTAGAATGATCCTTCCCAGCTCTATAATATATTATATATACCCCACAATGCAGGCTCACACACACATTTGTCTCAAGTGTGTTGTAGGGACACAGATACAGTCTTGGTCATGTGACTAAAGGCTACTTTACACACTGCGATATCGGTCCCGATATCGCTAGTGTGGGTACCCGCCCCATCTGTTGCGCGACACGGGCAAATCGCTGCCCATGCCGCACAACACCGACCAGACCCGTCACACATACTTACCTGACCGGCGACGTCGCTGTGACCGGCGAACCGCCTCCTTTCTAAGGGGGCGGTCCGTGCGGCGTCACAGCGACGTCACTGAGCGACCGCCCAATAGCAGCGGAGGGGCGGAGATGAGTGGCCGGAACATCCCGCCCACCTCCTTCCTTCCTCATAGCGGCTGGGAGGCAGGTAAGGAGAGGTTCCTCGTTTCTGCGGTGTCACACGGAGTGATGTGTGCTGCCGCAGGAGCGACGAACTACATCGTTACTGCTGCAGTAACGATAATCGAGAATGGAGACCCATGTCACCGATGAGCGATTTTGCACGTTTTTGCAACGATGCAAAATCGCTCATCGGTGTCACACGCAGCAACATCGCTAATGCGGCCGGATGTGCGTCACAAATTCCGTGACCCCAACGACTCCGCATTAGCGATGTCGCAGCGTGTAAAGCCCCCTTTAGTGGGAGTGGTGTACAGGGTCTTAGCAGTAAAGAGTATTCCATATTTCTGCCAGATACCCACAGAGATATTGAAATCTGAAAAAAGAGACTTCTGCTCATTGAAGGTAAGAACTGCTCACATAGCGTTCAACTCCACAGCAAACGAGTGCTCTAGCACTGGCATCTCAGCAGGGATATTCCCCTACTACACATGTGTGTCTGGGTCGCTGTGACAGTTTACAGGACATAACTCAAGGCACCTAGATAGAAGGCAGAGGTACTGGGATTGGTTGGTTTTTGGTGACGGAGGTGCAGGGGCTGGCGCCCATGTGCAGTGCTGGCTAAGGTATATTGATGATATTTTGATTTTTTGGCAGGGCACTGTGGAGCAGCTCGAGACATTTATGGAGGAACTTAATAACAACACCTTTAACATCAGATTGACGCATAAGCATAGCAGCAGTTGCGTTGACTTCCTGGATATTAAAATTTCATTCGGTTCTGAGCGAATTGTTCAGACCGACGTCCATAGGAAGGAAACATCAGTCAACGCACTGCTGCATGCTTCTTCTGCTCATACCCCCTCCACCATCCGGGCCGTACCGACTGGCCAGTTCCTCAGGATGAAGCAAATTTGTTCGTCAGACACTGCTTTTGAACAACAGTCTGCCGACCTCCAGCGCCATAGGGGTGGCAAAGGCGGTCTTCCCCCAGTCTGCCTCAGCAACGGACACTAGCCAATAGTGACTAGTGAGATCAAGGGTAGAAAAATAATTTGCAGTTCTCAATGCAGCTAGCGATTCCTCAATACGGGGGAGTGGTGCTGTCCTTCTTCTTTAACAGGACCAACGGAGCTGCCCAAAGGCTACAACTGTCACGGATAACCCCAGCCGCCTTCATGTTGCTCAACATGTCCTTGGTACACTGGTAATGTGAAGGTGGTATTGGCTTATAGCTCTCTTTGATGGGTGGGTGTGCACCTGTGGGGATGTAGTGTTGGACCCCTTTTATTCCCCCAAAATCTAGCGGATGTTTGCTGAAGACTTGCTCGCTCGTATTCTTGCACTACCCTGTGGACCCGCTTCTTGTGATGTGAAGGTGTGGAGTCAGTGCCTACGTGTAATTCCTTACACCACTCCTCTGGCTGACTTGGTGAGCAGTCACTGACTGGGTGGGGTGCAGTAATAGTGGATGCTGCTACTTGGATAGCATGTGTATCTACTGTGAACAGCTTATCAATGGTGGCAAGTCGGGGCAGCTTAACCTCCTGCTCTCCGCAGTTTAACACTCTCACGGGCACTCTTCCCTTCCGCACTAATGAATAAAACTATGATGTAAATATCATATAGATACCCCACAATTGTAAATAAAGGTAGGTTATGGGAAAAGGGGGAACAGGGAAAGAGGAAAATAGTGTAATAAAGTATACCTTCTGGGGGTGAGAGGAAATGGCAGCACAGCCAGTGGAGGTGAAGCAAAAGGAAGCCTGCAACTAAAGAGTTGAGAGCGTTATCACATGGTGACTGAGCCTGATTGTAAAGGGAGCATAGAGTGGAGCATACTCTGGGCACGTTAGAACCCAAGTTCTTAAACCATGAATATGGACCCCTTTTATTCTCCCAAAGTCTAGCGGATGTTTGCTGAAGACTTGCTCGTATTCTTGCACTACCCTGTGGACCCGCTTCTTGTGATGTGAAGGTGTGGAGTCAGTGCCTACGTGTAATTCCTTACACCACTCCTCTGGTTGACTTGGTGAGCTGTCACTGAATGGGTGTGGTGAAGTAACGGTGGATGCTGTGGCTTGGATATCATATTAAATATAGGGACCCCCATACAGTAGTATGAGAAATTTTTTTGTATTCAATGATCGGTATTACCTTCAGGGGCGCGGCACGTGGACGTGCGTTCCATTAGCCTCACTGCATTCCACTCCCATACAGGAAGTGGGCGCAGCTATTACTACGGTCGCACATAAAAGGACCCACAGCCACCACTGCACACAGCTGACTCCACCACTGGAAACCCACTTCTACACCAACGCAGGTAAGACAGGATCGGCACCTCTATGCTCCCGTTACAATCAGGCTCAGTCACCATGTGATAATGCTCTCAACAATTTAGTTGCAGGCTTCCCCTTGCTTCACCTCCACTGGCTGTGCTGCCATTTCCTCTCCCCCCTGGAAGGTATACTTTATTACACTATTTTCCTGTTTCCCTCTTCTCCCTTTTCCCATAACCTACCTTTATCTGCATTTGTGGGGTATCTATATACTATTTATATCACAGTTTTATTCATTAATACGGAAGGGAAGAGTGCGCGTGAGAGTGTTGAACTGCGGAGAGCAAGAGGTTAAGCTGCCCCGATTTTCCACCATTGATAAGCTGTTCACAGTAGATACACATGCTATCCAAGCAGCAGCAGCATCCACCATTACTGCACCCCACCCAGTCAGTGACAGCTCACCAAGTCAGCCAGAGGAGTGGTGTCAGGAATTACACGTAGGCACTGACTACACACCTTCACATCACAAGAAGGGGGTGCAAGTGTGACGCCCTGGACTAGCCAGTTAGTCACAGACATAACACACACACACACCCCCTTTCCCGGATAGTTACACTAGTCAGACACAAAACCGTTGTTGCCTCCCTCCAGGGGCTGATGTCCACACCAGGTGGGGCGGTGCCAGGCGGTTGGCCCCACCCACCAAGGAGTTCACAGGCCTGGAGGTGGGAAAACCAGTTAGTTAGTTGAAGTTCAGTTAAGAGTTGAACCGTGGAGGTAGTGAGTTCAGGGAACAGCCCAGTTTTGGGTAGGAGTGTGTGAAGCCCCACGGGTGTAGTATCGGTGCATACCTTCAGGGACTCCACGTAGCTGGTGCTGGTCACAGGTAGGAAATCTTCGGTTTTTGATCGTGACGCCACTCTCAGTATTTGCGGTCAGAGGGGACCGCCACTGCAGGTTAGAGGACGCCTGGGGCTGATGGTGGGTGCAGTCGGGTGTAGTAGCCTCCTGAGAGTGAGGCAAGCCCCAGGGCCCTTTGTAAAGCTTGTAGTACCACAAGGCGCAGAATAACCACACAGGCAGGATGTCTTTCAGGGTTTTTACTCACTTCAGGTGGCAGGGTGAGTAACCCGGGCGTAACTGGGATGAACCAGGTGGGAACCAGGTATCCTTCCGGCTGACTGTATGAGGGTGACTGCAAACTCGCCTTCCTTAGCCCTTGGTGGTTTGGGGTAACCCCGACTTTGAGTCCCTATGGGGGTCACCCAGGGAAGATGCTCCAAGCCTCTCTCCCCTTCTTGTTTTGCCGTGTGCTTGTTCCCCGGACCAGGCCACTCCAGCCTCTTGCCTCCTGTGACCTATGGGCCCAATCTTGCGGTTACGTGGCTGCGGCTTTTGTAGTGTTGTGGTGTGGGCTTTAAGAGCCCCACACCGGCAGGTTTAGCAGGGAAAGGTGAATCTATCCTCGCTTCGGGATCTGCCGCCCGGTTGGGCCTGGTGCTCTCTAGAAGTCTCCTTACTTCCCACTCCGTGCACTCTCTAGCTGAAGCTGGCTTTCAGGCAGCACTCCTAGTTGACCGTTCTCCCCCGTCTGTAGTCACTGCGCGGGCGCTGTTAGACAGCATCAGCCCCACAGGTCTGCTCCTCACTGAGCCCTCTGGAGTTCTCTGCTCTAAGTGACTCACTGCTCCTCCTCTCCTGTTCTTGCCTACGCCACCTAGCAACCAGACTCTCCACCACACCCCTTGAGAGGAGATGGAGGCTTTTAACCCCCTGCCACTATTCCAGTGGAGGTATAGGCTTTGCCCCCTCCTGGGATCCCCAGGGGTCCTCTCATGGGTACATGTGTGAGACCTGATCACTATGCGCCTGTGTTCCACACCCCTGTCAGCCTTCTGGATTACCTGTATTGTGCTGTTCCCAGCATGGGTGCAGCACTCAGTGGTGCCTGACCAGGTCAGGGGCGCCACAAGTGCAAAACTGCTAGTGTCTGGGTCAGATCCCAGGCACTATGGGGAGATAAGGTATGCACACCAGTGACTATGTAAGGGGAATACATGAAATAGCAGAAACTGCTGTGTGAATACTGACTTGAAAAATTCAATAGCTATATGCAAGAGTGAATATGTGAAAAATGGAATCTGCATTACTGCCATGAACATATGAATCAAGAGAAATTTAGCTACTGAATTGATCAATGCAATAGAGCCCCAACACTACGCCAAAGTATTTCTCTACGTTGGGGTCCCTAGCTTGTGTGTGTCCTCTCATGCAGTTAAAAAACCTACCGTGTATGGGAAGCTGAGACCCAGGCTATTTATGCGTATGATATGGATTGGCAATAGGTGTGGTTGGGGAGGGTTCACAAACGAAAAAATACTAACAAATAGGAATAACGTTTGGAACACCATTCTAAGTCCGAACTGGGTGCAAAAACCTAAAAAAACATCACTATGGGGAGATAAGGTATGCACACCAGTGACTATGTAAGGGGAATACATGAAATAGCAGAAACTGCTGTGTGAATACTGACTTGAAAAATCCAATAGCATTAATTCACATAATCCTAGTGACTGCGCACACAACATGGCCAAACGAAAACAAAAGACAGTACCTGGCCATTCAATCAAATGGAAACTCATAGGCAACACAGTCCATTAGACTAGGCAATTACATGCAGCCAAACAAAGTTCATGGGCCTTGCCTCAGAGTCGAACCCACAACCTCTTGGAGAACAAGCAAAGAGCCTACCACTAAACCAACTCAGTGAAGTTGGAAACCGACTCTACATTAATTAACATAATCCTAGTGACTGCGCACACAACATGGCCAAACAAAAGCAAAAGACAGTACCTAGCCTATCAATCCAATAGAAACTCATAGGTAACACAGTACATTGGACTAGGCAATTACATGCAGCCATACAAAGCCCATGGGTCTTGCCCCAGAGTCGAACCCACAAACTCTCGTAGCCAGGGCAAAGAGCCTACCACTACACCAACACAGAGAAGTAGGTGAATGACTCTACATTAATTCACATAATCCTAGTGACTACGCACACAACATGGCCAAACAAATGCAAAAGACATTATCTGGCCTATCAATCCAATGGAAACTCATAGGCAACACAGTCCATTAGACTAGGCACTTACATGCAGCCATGTAAAGTTCATGGGCATTGCCTCAGAGTCGAACCCACAACCTCTTGGAGAACAATCAAAGAGCCTACCACTAAACCAACTCAGAGAAGTTGGAAACTGACTCTACATTAATTAACATAATCCTAGTGACTGCGCACACAACATGGCCAAACAAAAGCAAAAGACAGTACGTGGCCTATCAATCCAACGGAAACTCATAGGTAACACAGTACATTGGACTAGGCAATTACATGCAGCCATACAAAGCCCATGGGCCTTGCCCCAGAGTCAAACCCACAACCTCTCATAGCCAAGGCAAAGAGCCTACCAATACACCAACACAGAGAAGTGGAAAACCATTTCTACATTAATTCACATAATCCTAGTGACTGCGCACACAACATGGCCAAACAAAAGCAAAAGACAGTACCTGGCCTATCAATCCAATGGGAACTCATAGGCAACACAGTTAATTGAACTAGGCAATTACATGCAGCCATACAAACTCCATGGGCCTTGCCTCAGAGTCAAACCCACAACCTCTTGCAGCTAAGCAAAGAGCCTTCCACTACAGCAACACAGAGAACTGGGAAACTGATTCTACATTAATTCACATAATCCTACCGACTGCGCACACAACATAACCAAACAAAAGATAATACCTGGCCAATCAATCCAATGGAAACTCATAGGCAACACAGTCCATTGGACTAGGCAATTACACGCAGCCATATAAAGTCCATGGGCTTTGCCTCAGAGTCAAACCCACAATTTCTCGCAGCCCAAGCAAAGAGCCTACCACTACACCAAGACAGAGAAGTTGGAAACTGAGTTTACATTAGTTCACATAATCCTAGTGACTGCGCACACAACATGGCCAAACAAAAGCAAAAGACAGTACCTGGCCTATCAATCCAATGGGAACTCATAGGCAAAACAGTTAATTGAAATAGGCAATTACATGCAGCCATACAAACTCCAGGGGCCTTGCCTCAGAGTCGAACCCACAACCTCTTGCAGCTTAAGCAAAGAGACTACCACTACACCAACACAGAGAAGTAGGTGAATGACTCTACATTAATTCACATAATCCTAGTGACTGCGCACACAACATTGCCAAACAAAAGAAAAAGACAGTACCTGGCCTATCAATCCAATAGAAACTCAAAGGCAAAGCAATCAATTGGACTAGGCAATTACATGCAGCCATACAAAGTCCATGGGCCTTGCCTCAAAGTCGAACTCACAACCTCTCGCAGCTCAAGCAAAGAGCCTACCACTACACCAACACAGAGAAATGTAAACCTGACTCTACATTATTTCACATAATCCTAGTGACTGCGCACACAACATGGCCAAACGAAAACAAAAGACAGTAACTGGCCTATCAATCCAATAGAAACTCATAGGCAACACAGTCCATTGGACTAAGCAATTACATGCAGCCATTCAAAGTCCATGAGCCTTGCATTAGAGTCGAACCCACAACCTCTCGCAACCCAAGCAAAGAGCCTACCACTACACCAACACAGAGAAGTGGGAAACTGACTCTACATTAATTCCCATAACCCTAGTGACTGCGCACACAACATGGTCAAACAGAAGCAAAATGTAGTACCTGGCCTATCAATCCAATGGAAACTCATAGGCAACATAGTCCATTGGACTAGGCAATTACATGCAGCCATACAAAGTCCATGGGCCTTGCCTCAGAGTCAAACCTACAACCTCTGGCAGAACAAGCAAAGAGCCTACAACTACAAAAACACAAAGAAGTAGGAAGCTGCGTCTACATTAATTCACATAATCCTAGTGACTGCGCACACAACATGGCCAAACAAAAGCAGAAGACATTACCTAGCCTATCAAGCCAATGGAAACTCATAGGCAACACAGTCAATTGAACTAGGCGATTACATGCAGCCATACAAACTCCATGGGCCTTGCCTCAGAGTCGAACCCACAATTTCTCGCAGCCCAAGCAAAGAGCCTGCCACTACACCAACACAGAGAAGTTGGAATCTGAGTTTACATTAGTTCACATAATCCTAGTGACTGCGCACACAACATGGCCAAACAAAAGCAAAAGACAGTACCTGGCCTATCAATCCGATGGGAACTCATAGGCAACACAGTCAATTGAACTAGGCGATTACATGCAGCCATACAAACTCCATGGGCCTTGCCTCAGAGTCGAACCCACAATCTCTCGCAGCTTAAGCAAAGAGACTACCACTACACCAACACAGAGAATTAGGTGAATGACTCTACATTAATTCACATAATCCTAGTGACTGCGCACACAACATGGCCAAACAAAAGCAAAAGACAGTACCTGGCCTATTAATCCAATGGAAACTCATAGGCAACGCAATCCTTTGGACTAGGCAATAACATGCAGCCATACAAAGTCCATGGGCCTTGCCTCAGAGTCAAAACCACTACCTCTCAAAGTCCAAGCAAAGAGCCTACCACTACACCAACACAGAGAAGTGCGAAATTGACTCAACATAAATTCACATAATCCTAGTGACTGCGCACACAACATGGCCAAACAAAAGCAATAGACAGTCCCTGGCCTATCAATCCAATGGAAACTCATAGACAACATAGTCCATTGGACTAGGCAATTACATGCAGCCATACAAAGTCCATGGGCCTTGCCTCAGAGTCGAACTCACAACCTCTCGCAGCCCAAGAAAAAAGCCTACCACTACATCAACACAGAGAAGTGTGAAACTGACTCTACATTAATTCACATAATCCTAGTGACTGCGCACACAACATGGCCAAACAAAAGCAAAAGACAGTACCTGGCCTATCATTCCAATTGAAACTCATAGGTAACATAGTCCATTGGACTAGGCAATAACATGCAGCCATACAAAGTCCATGGGCCTTGCCTCAAAGTTGAACTCACAACCTCTCGCAGCTCTAGCAAAGAGCCTACAACTACACCAACACAGAGAAGTGTGAACCTGACTCTACATTAATTCACATAATCCTAGTGACTGCGCACACAACATGGCCAAACAAAAGCAAAAGACAGTACCTGGCCTATAAATCCAATAGAAACTCATAGGCAACACAGTCCATTGGACTAGACAATTACATGGAGACATACAAAGTCCATGGGCCTTGCCTCAGAGTCAAACCCACAACCTCTCGCAGCCAAGCAAAGAGCCTACCACTACACCAACACAGAGAAGTGGGAAACTGATTCTACATTAATTCACATAATCCTACCGACTGCGCACACAACATGGCCAAACAAAAGAAAATACCTGGCCTATCAATCCAATGGAAACTCATAGGCAACACAGTCCATTAGACTAGGCAAATACATGCAGCCATACAAAGCCCATGGGCCTTGCCCCAGAGTCGAATCCACAACCTCTTGTAGCCCAAGCAAAGAGCCTACAAATACACCAACACAGAGATGTGGAAAACTGATTCTACATTAATTCACATAATCCTAGTGACTGCGCACACAACATGGCCAAACAAAAGCAAAAGACATTACCTGGCCTATAAATCCAATAGAAACTCATAGGCAAAGCAATCAATTGGACTAGGCAATTACATGCAGCCATACAAAGTCCATGGGCCTTGCCTCAGAGTCGAACCCACAACCTCTTGTAGCCCAAGCAAAGAGCCTACCACTACACCAACACAGAGAAGTTGGTACAGAGTTTACATTAGTTCACATAATCCTAGTGACTACGCACACAACATGGCCAAACAAAAGCAAAAGACAGTCCCTGGCCTATCAATCCAATGGAAACTCATATACAACATAGTCCATTGGACTAGGCAATTACATGCAGCCATACAAAGTCCATGGGCCTTGCCTCAGAGTCAAACCCACAACCTCTGGCAGAACAAGCAAAGAGCTTACAACTACACCAACACAAAAAAGTAGGAAGCTGCGTCTACATTAATTTACATATTCCTAGCGACTGCGCACACAACATGGCCAAACAAAAGCAAAAGACAGTCCCTGGCCTATCAATCCAATGGAAACTCATATACAACATAGTCCATTGGACTAGGCAATTACATGCAGCCATACAAAGTCCATGAGCTTTGCCTCAGAGTCAAACCCACAATTTCTCGCATCCCAAGCAAAGAGCCTACCACTACAACAACACAGACAAGTTGGAAACTGAGTTTACATTAGTTCACATAATCCTAGTGACTGTGCACACAACATGGCGAAACAAATGCAAAAGACATTATCTGGCCTATCAATCCAATGGAAACTCATAGGCAACACAGTCCATTAGACTAGGCAAATACATGCAGCCATACAAAGTTCATGGGCCTTGCCTCAGAGTCGAACCCACAACCTCTTGGAGAACAAGCAAAGAGCCTACCACTAAACCAACACAGAGAAGTTGGAAACTGATTCTACATTAATTCACATAATCCTACCGACTGCGCACACAACATGGCTAAACAAAAGCAAAAGACAGTACCTGGCTTATCAATCCAATGGAAACTCATAGGCAACACAGTCCATTGGACTAGGCAATAACATGCAGCCATAAAAAGTCCATGGGCCTTGCCTCAGAGTCAAACCCACAACCTCTCGCAGCTCAAGCAAAGAGCCTACCACTACACCAACACAGAGAAATGTGAACCTGCCTCTACATTAATTCACATAATCCTAGTGAGTGCGCACACAACATGGCCAAACGAAAACAAAAGACAGTACCTGGCCTATCAATCCAATGGAAACTCATAGGCAACACAGTCCATTGGACTAGGCAATTACATGCAGCCATAAAAAGTCCATGGGCCTTGCCTCAGAGTCAAACCCACAACCTCTCGCAGCCCAAGCAAAGAGCCTACCACTACACCAACACAGAGAAATGTGAAACTGACTCTACATTAATTCACATAATCCTAGTGACTGCGCACACAACATGGCCAAACGAAAGCAAAAGTCAATACCTGGCCTATCAATCCAATGGAAACTCATAGGCAACAAAGTCCATTGGACTAGGCAATTACATGCAGCCATAAAAAGTCCATGGGCCTTGCCTCAGAGTCAAACCCACAACCTCTCAAAGCCCAAGCAAAGAGCCTACCACTACACCAACAAAGAGAAATGTGAAACTGACTCTACATTAATTCACATATTCCTAGTGACTGCGCACACAACATGGCCAAACAAAAGCAAAAGAAAGCACCTGGCCTATCAATCCAATGGAAACTCATAGGTAACGCAGTCCATTGGACTATGCAATTACATGCAGCCATACAAAGTCCATGGGCCTTGCCTCAGAGTCGAACTCACAACCTCTCGCAGCCCAACAAAAAAGCCTACCACTTCAGCAACACAGAGAAGTGTGAAACTGTCTCTACATTAACTCACATAATCCTAGTGACTGCGCACAAAACATGGCCAAACGAAAACAAAAGACAGTACCTGGCCTATCAATCCATTGGACTAGGCAATTACATGCAGCCATACAAAGTCCATGGGCCTTGCCTCAGAGTCAAACCCACAACCTCTTACAGCCCAAGCAAAGAGCCTACCACTACACCAACACAGAGAAGTGCGAAACTGACTCAACATAAATTCACATAATCCTAGTGACTGCGCACACAACATGGCCAAACAAAAGCAAAAGACAATACCTGGCCTATCAATCCAATGGAAACTCGTAGGCAACACAGTCCATTGGACTTGACAATTACATGCAGCCATACAAAGTCCATGGGCCTTGCCTCAGAGTCAAACCCACAACCTCTGGCAGAACAAGCAAAGAGCCTACAACTACACCAACACAAAGAAGTAGGAAGTTGCGTCTACATTAATTCACATAATCCTAGTGAATGTGCACACAACATGGCCAAACAAAAGCAAAAGACATTACCTGGCCTATCAAGCCAATGGAAACTCATAGGCAACACAGTCCATTGAACTAGACAATTACATGGAGACATACAAAGTCCGTGGGCCTTGCCTCAAAGTCAAACCCACAACCTCTCGCAGCCAAGCAAAGAGCCTACCACTACACCAACACAGATAAGTGGGAAACTGATTCTACATTAATTCACATAATCCTACCGACTGCGCACACAACATGGCCAAACAAAAGACAATACCTGGCCTATCAATCCAATGGAAACTCATAGGCAACACAGTCCATTAGACTAGGCAAATACATGCAGCCATACAAAGTTCATGGGCCTTGCCTCAGAGTCGAACCCACAACTTCTTGGAGAACAAGCAAAGAGCCTACCACTAAACCAACACAGAGAAGTTGGAAACCGACTCTACATTAATTCACATAATCCTAGTGACTGCGCACACAACATGGCCAAACAAAAGCAAAAGACAGTACCTGGCCTATCAATCCAATGGAAACTCATAGGTAACACAGTACATTAGACTAGGCAATTAAATGCAGCCATACAAAGCCCATGGGCCTTGCCCCAGAGTCGAACCCACAACCTCTCGTAGCCCAAGCAAAGAGCCTACCAATACACCAACACAGAGAAGTGAAAAACTGATTCTACATTAATTCACATAATCCTAGTGACTGCGCACACAACATGGCCAAACAAAAGCAAAAGACAGTACCTGGCCTATCAATCCAATAGAAACTCATAGGCAAAGCAATCAATTGGACTAGGCAATTACATGCAGCCATACAAAGTCCATGGGCCTTGCCTCAGAGTCGAACCCACAACCTCTTGTAGCCCAAGCAAAGAGCCTACCACTAAACCAACACAGAGAAGAGCGAAACTGACTCAACATAAATTCACATAATCCTAGTGACTGCACACACAACATGGCCAAACAAAAGCAAAAGACAGTCCCTGGCCTATCAATCCAATGGAAACTCATATACAACATAGTCCATTGGACTAGGCAATTACATGCAGCCATACAAAGTCCATGGGCCTTGCCTCAGAGTCAAACCCACAACCTCTGGCAGAACAAGCAAAGAGCTTACAACTACACCAACACAAAAAAGTAGGAAGGTGCGTCTACATTAATTCACATATTCCTAGAGACTGCGCACACAACATGGCCAAACAAAAGCAAAAGACATTACCTGGCCTATCAAGCCAATGGAAACTCATAGGCAACACAATCCATTGGACTAAACAATTACATGCAGCCATACAAAGTCCATGGGCTTTGCCTCTGAGTCAAACCCACAATTTGTCGCAGCCCAAGCAAAGGGCCTACCACTACACCAACACAGACAAGATGGAAACTGAGTTTACATTAGTTCACATAATCCTAGTGACTGTGCACACAACATTGCGAAACAAATGCAAAAGACATTATCTGGCCTATCAATCCAATGGAAACTCATAGGCAACACAGTCCATTAGACTAGGCAAATACATGCAGCCATACAAAGTTCATGGGCCTTGCCTCAGAGTCGAACCCACAACCTCTTGGAGAACAAGCAAAGAGCCTACCACTAAACCAACACAGAGAAGTTGGAAACTGACTCTACATTAATTCACATAATCCTAGTGACTGCGCACACAACATGGCCAAACAAAAGCAAAAGCCAGTACCTGGCCTATCAATCCAATGGAAACTCATAGGCAACACAGTCCATTGGACTAGACAATTACATGGAGACATACAAAGTCCATGGGCCTTGCTTCAGAGTCAAACCCACAACCTCTCGCAGCCAAGCAAAGAGCCTACCACTACACCAATACAGAGAAGTGGGAAACTGATTCTACATTAATTCACATAATCCTACCGACTGCGCACACAACATGGCTAAACAAAAGCAAAAGACAGTACCTGGCTTATCAATCCAATGGAAACTCATAGGCAACACAGTCCATTGGACTAGGCAATAACATGCAGCCATACAAAGTCCATGGGCCTTGCCTCAAAGTCGAACTCACAACCTCTCGCAGCTCAAGCAAAGAGCCTACCACTACACCAACACAGAGAAATGTGAACCTGCCTCTACATTAATTCACATAATCCTAGTGACTGCGCACACAACATGGCCAAACGAAAGCAAAAGTCCATACCTGGCCTATCAATCCAATGGAAACTCATAGGCAACACAGTCCATTGGACTAGGCAATTACATGCAGCCATAAAAAGTCCATGGGCCTTGCCTCAGAGTCAAACCCACAACTTCTCGCAGCCCAAGCAAAGATCCTACCACTACACCAACACAGAGAAATGTGAAACTGACTCTACATTAATTCACATAATCCTAGTGACTGCGCACACAACATGGCCAAACGAAAGCAAAAGTCAATACCTGGCCTATCAATCCAATGGAAACTCATAGGCAACACAGTCCAGTGGACTAGGCAATTACATGCAGTTATACAAAGTCCATGAACCTTGCATTAGAGTCAAACCCACAACTTCTCGCAGCCAAAGCAAAGAGCCTACCACTACACCAACACAGAGAAGTTTGAAACTGACTCTTCATTAACTCACATAATCCTAGTGACTGCGCACACAACATGGCCAAACGAAAGCAAAAGACAGTACCTGGCCTATCAATCCAATGGAAACTCATAGGCAACACAGTCCATTGGACTAGACAATTACATGGAGACATACAAAGTCCATGGGCCTTGCCTCAGAGTCAAACCCACAACCTCGCGCAGCCAAGCAAAGAACCTACTACTACACCAACACAGAAAAGTGGGAAACTGGTACTACATTAATTCACATAATCCTACTGACTGCGCACACAACATGGCCAAACAAAAGCAAAAGTCAGTACCTGGCTTATCAATCCAATGGAAACTCATAGGCAACACAGTCCATTGGACTAGAAAATTACATGGAGACATACAAAGTCCATGGGCCTTGCCTCAGAGTCAAACCCTCAACCTCTCGCAGCCAAGCAAAGAGCCTACCACTACACCAACACAGAGAAGTGGGAAACTGATTCTACATTAATTCACATAATCCTACCGACTGCGCACACAACATGGCTAAACAAAAGACAATACCTGGCCTATCAATTCAATGGAAACTCATAGGCAACACAGTCCATTGGACTTGGCAATTACATGCAGCCATACAAAGTCCATGGGCTTTGCCTAAAAGTCAAACCCACAACTTCTCGCAGCCCAAGCAAAGAGCCTACCACTACACCAACACAGAGAAGTGGGAAACTTATTCTACATTAATTCACATAATCCTACCGACTGCGCACACAACATGGCCAAACAAAAGACAATACCTGGCCTATCAATCCAATGGAAACTCATAGGCAACACAGTCCATTAGACTAGTCAAATACATGCAGCCATACAAAGTTCATGGGCCTTGCCTCAGAGTCGAACCCACATCCTCTTGGAGAACAAGCAAAGAGCCTACCACTAAACCAACACAGAGAAGTTGGAAACTGACTCTACATTAATTCACATAATCCTAGTGACTGCGCACAC
Source organism: Anomaloglossus baeobatrachus (assembly GCF_048569485.1). NCBI lineage: Eukaryota > Metazoa > Chordata > Amphibia > Anura > Aromobatidae > Anomaloglossus > Anomaloglossus baeobatrachus. The sequence continues at coordinate 403,570 of NW_027441964.1, read as the reverse complement.
AACATGGCCAAACAAAAGCAAAAGACAATACCTGGCCTATCAATCCAATGTAAACTCATAGGTAACACAGTACATTGGACTAGGCAATTGCATGCAGCCATACAAAGCCCATGGGCCTTGCCCCAGAGTCAAACCCACAACCTCTCGTAGCCCAAGCAAAGAGCCTACCAATACACCAACACAGAGAAGTGGAAAACAGATTCTACATTAATTCACATAATCCTAGTGACTGCGCACACAACATGGCCAAACAAAAGCAAAAGACGGTACCTGGCCTATCAATCCAATGGAAACTCATAGGCAACGCAATCAATTGGACTAGGCAATTACATGCAGCCATACAAAGTCCATGGGCCTTGTCTCAGAGTCAAACCCACAACCTCTCTCAGCCCAAGCAAAGAGCCTACCACTACACCAACACAGAGAAGAGCGAAACTGACTCAACATAAATTCACATAATCCTAGTGACTGCGCACACAACATGGCCAAACAAAAGCAAAAGACAGTCCCTGGCCTATCAATCCAATGGAAACTCATAGAGAACATAGTCCATTGGACTAGGCAATTACATGCAGCCATACAAAGTCCATGGGCCTTGCCTCAGAGTCGAACTCACAACCTCTCGCAGCCCAAGAAAAAAGCCTACCACTACACCAACACAGAGAAATGTGAACCTGACTCTACATTAATTCACATAATCCTAGTAATGTACTGTGTTACCTATGAGTTTACATTGGATTGATAGGCCAGGTAATGTCTTTTGCTTTTGTTTGGCCATGTTGTGTTCTCAGTCACTAGGATTATGTGAATTAATGTAGAGTCGGTTTCCAACTTCTCTGTGTTGGATTAGTGGTAGGCTCTTTGCTTGTTCTCCAAGAGGATGTGGGTTCGACTCTGAGGCAAGGCCCATGAACTTTATATGGCTGCATGTATTTGCCTAGTCTAATGGACTGTGTTGCCTATGAGTTTCCATTGGATTGATAGGCCAGGTATTGTCTTTTGTTTGGCCATGTTGTGTGCGCAGTCGGTAGGATTATGTGAATTAATGTAGAATCAGTTTCCCACTTCTCTGTGTTGGTGTAGTGGTAGGCTCTTTGCTTGGCTGCGAGAGGTTGTGGGTTTGACTCTGAGGAAAGGCCCATGGACTTTGTATGTCTCCATGTAATTGTCTAGTCCAATGGACTGTGTTGCCTATGATTTTCCATTGGATTGATAGGCCAGGTACTGTCTTTTGCTTTTGTTTGGCCATGTTGTGTGCGCAGTCACTAGGATTATGTGAATTAATGTAAACTCAGTTACCAACTTCTCTGTGTTGGTGTAGTGGTAGGCTCTTTGCTTGGGCTGCGAGAAGTTGTGGGTTTGACTTTTAGGCAAAGCCCATGGACTTTGTATGGCTGCATGTAATTGCCTAGTCCAATGGACTGTGTTGCCTATGAGTTTCCATTGAATTGATAGGCCAGGTATTGTCTTTTGTTTGGCCGTGTTGTGTGCGCAGTCGGTAGGATTGTGTGAATTAATGTAGAACCAGTTTCCCACTTCTCTGTGTTGGTTTAGGGGTAGGCTCTTTGCTTAAGCTGCGAGAGGTTGTGGGTTCGACTCTGAGGCAAGGCCCATGGAGTTTGTATGGCTGCATGTAATTGCGTAGTTCAATTGACTGTGTTGCCTATGAGTTCCCATTGGATTGATAGGCCAGGTACTGCCTTTTGCTTATGTTTGGCCATGTTGTGTTCGCAGTCACTAGGATTATGTGAATTAATGTAGAGTCAGGTTCACATTTCTCTGTGTTGGTGTAGTGGTAGGCTCTTTGCTTGAGCTGCGAGAGGTTGTGAGTTAGACTTTGAGGCAAGGCCCATGGACTTTGTATGGCTGCATGTTATTGCCTAGTCCAATGGACTATGTTGCCTATGAGTTTCAATTGGATTGATAGGCCAGGTACTGTCTTTTGCTTTTGTTTGGCCATGTTGTGTTCGCAGTCACTAGGATTATGTGAATTAATGTAGAGTCAATCACCTACTTCTCTGTGTTGGTGTAGTTGTAGTCTTCTGCTTAAGCTGTGAGAGGTTGTGGGTTCGACTCTGAGGCAAAGCACATGGAGTTTGTATGGCAGCATGTAATTGCCTAGTTCAATTGACTGTGTTGCCTATGAGTTTCCATTGAATTGATAGGCCAGGTATTGTCTTTTGTTTGGCCATGTTGTGTGCGCAGTCACTAGGATTATGTGAACTAATGTAAACTCAGTTTCCAACTTCTCTGTGTTGGTGTAATCGTAGGCTATTAACTTGGGCTGCGAGAAATTGTGGGTTTGACTCTGAGGCAAAGCCCATGGACTTTGTATGGCTGCATGTAATTGCCAAGTCCAATGGACTGTGTTGCCTATGAGTTTCCTTTGAATTGATAGGCCAGGTATTGTCTTTTGTTTGGCCATGTTGTGTGCGCAGTCAGTAGGATTATTTGAATTAATGTAGAATCAGTTTCCCACTTCTCTGTGTTGGTGTAGTGGTAGGCTCTTTGCTTGGGCTGCGAGAGGTTGTGGGTTCGACTCTAATGCAAGGCCCATGGACTTTGTATGGCTGCATGTAATTGCCTAGTCCAATGTACTGAGTTAGCTTTGAGTTTCCATTGGATTGATAGGCCAGGTACTGTCTTTTGCTTTTGTTTGGCCATGTTGTGTGCGCAGTCACTAGGATTCTGTGAATTAATGTAGAGTCTGTTTCCAACTTCTCTGTGTTGGTTTAGTGGTAGGCTATTTGCTTGTTCTCCAAGAGGTGGTGGGTTCGACTCTGAGGCAAGGCCCATTAACTTTGTATGACTTTGCTTAGTCTAATGGACTATGTTGCCTATGATTTCATTGGATTGATAGGCCAGATAATATCTTTTGCATTTGTTTGGCCATGTTGTGTGCGCAGTCACTAGGATTATGTGAATTAATGTAGAGTCATTTACCTACTTCTCTGTGTTGGTGTAGTGGTAGTCTCTTTGCTTAAGCTGCGAAAGGTTGTTGGGTCGACTTTGAGGCAAGGCCCATGGAGTTTGTATTGCTGCATGTAATTGCCTATTTTAGTTGACTGTGTTACCTATGAGTTCCTATTGGATTGATAGGCCAGGTACTACCTTTTGCTTTTGTTTGGCCATGTTGTGTGCGCAGTCACTAGGATTATGTGAACTAATGTAAACTCAGTTTTCAACTTCTCTGTGTTGGTGTAGTGGTAGGCACTTTGCTTGGGCTGCGAGAAAATGTGGGTTTGACTCTGAGGCAAAGCCCATAGACTTTGTATGGCTGCATGTAATTGCCTAGTCCAATGTACTGTGTTGCCTATGAGTTTTCATTGGACTGATAGGCCAGGTAATGTCTTTTGTTTGGTTATGTTGTGTGCGAAGTCGGTAGGATTATGTGAATTAATGTAGAATCAGTTTCCCACTTCTCTGTGTTGGTGTAGTGGAAGGCGCTTTGCTTGGCTGCGAGAGGTTGTGGGTTTGACTCTGAGGCAAGGCCCATGGACTTTAAATGGCTGCATGTAATTGCCTAGTTCAATGGACTGTGTTGCCTATGAGTTTCCATTGGCTTGATAGGCCAGGTAATGTCTTTTGCTTCTGTTTGGCCATGTTGTGTGCGCAGTCACTAGGATTATGTGAATTAATGTAGATGCAGCTTCCTACTTCTTTGTGTTGGTGTGGTTGTAGGCTCTTTGTTTGTTCTGCCAAAGGTTGTGGGATAGACTCTGAGGCAAGGCCCATGGACTCTGTATGGCTGCATGTAATTGCCTAGTCCAATGGATGGGGTTGCCTCTGAGTTTCCATTGGATTGATAGGCCAGGTACTGTCTTTTGCTTTCGTTTGGCCATGTTGTGTGCGCAGTCACTAGGATTATGTGAATTAATGTAGAATCTGTTTTCCACTTCTCTGTGTTGGTGTATTGGTAGGATCTTTGCTTGGGCTGCGAGAAGTTGTGGGTTTGACTCTGAGGCAAGGCCCATGGACTTTTTATGGCTGCATGTAATTGCCTAGTCCAATGGACTGTGTTGCCTATGAGTTTCCATTGGATTGATAGGCCAGGTATGGACTTTTGCTTTCGTTTGGCCATGTTGTGTGCGCAGTCACTAGGATTATGTGAATTAATGTAGAGGCAGGTTCACATTTCTCTGTGTTGGTGTAGTGGTAAGCTCTTTGCTTGAGCTGCGAGAGGTTGTGAGTTCGACTTTGAGGCAAGGCCCATGGACTTTGTATGGCTGCATGTTATTGCCTAGTCCAATGGACTGTGTTGCCTATGAGTTTCCATTGGATTGATAAGCCAGGTACTGTCTTTTGCTTTTGTTTAGCCATGTTGTGTGCGCAGTCGGTAGGATTATGTGAATTAATGTAGAATCAGTTTCCCACTTCTCTGTATTGGTGTAGTGGTAGGCTCTTTGCTTGGCTGCGAGAGGTTGTGGGTTTGACTCTGAAGCAAGGCCCATGGACTTTGTATGTCTCCATGTAATTGTCTAGTCCAATGGACTGTGTTGCCTATGAGTTTCCATTGGATTGATAGGCCAGGTACTGTCTTTTGCTTTTGTTTGGCCATGTTGTGTGCGCAGTCACTAGGATTATGTGAATTAATGTAGAGTCAGTTCCCAACTTCTCTGTGTTGGTTTAGTGGTAGGCTCTTTGCTTGTTCTCCAAGAGGTTGTGGGTTCGACTCTGAGGCAAGGCCCATGAACTTTGTATGGCTGCATGTATTTGCCTAGTCTAATGGACTGTGTTGCCTATGAGTTTCCATTGGATTGATAGGCCAGATAATGTCTTTTGCATTTGTTTCGCAATGTTGTGTGCACAGTCACTAGGATTATGTGAACTAATGTAAACTCAAAAGAACCAATTGAATGACCAAAAAGTAAAGATAGCTACACTCATTTAAGCAGTAAGAACCTATAAAGATGTGAGTGAACCAGCCAATATAAAAGTATATAATCTTTATTGAAAAATTTGTTAAAAGACAAACACATAAAACAGACAATGATGAGGACACATACAATTAACCTCAGGTGAACCAAAATATACAAGCAATAAATAGCATAAGTGCATAATGGTCATGTATCGGAAAAAAAGTGCACCAAAAAAGGGGTGCTGTCCAAGTTTCTTTGAAGAGCCAATAGTCTTTAGGTAGATGAAGAGTGTCCCAAAGAACACCAATAAGGTGGAACTATATTAAATTTCAAGCTAAACAAAGCTTTTTTCTTCATTCAAGACTAAATGTATGAGAGCCACAATCCTATTGCTACAAAACGTGGCATATAACAGGGGAAACAAAGAATACATGTGTCTATGATATTAACAGGATATAATCCTATAAGATGCAAACATAATAGTTTATAAAAAGCAAATCCTGAATGGATCAGGTGGTATAACCACAACAATGTTTCCAAATGCCTACAGTCCCAAACAGGGGAGAAGCAGGATCTCAACCATACATATAAAGAAAAGGCAGAAACTGACACAAGTGTCAAAATATAACACTTTTTTCACAGGGCTGGACTAGGAGGCCATATTCCCAGTGTTATAATCAGATAGAAGGGCGGAATGGCTGCATTACCACAGTACTATACCTTTACAAGGAAACAGAGTCAGCCATAGGACCGACCCAAACACTGTGGTGAATCCACAAAAACACACACCAGAAGGGTGTTACAGGGCCCAGACTAAAAAGCCATATTCCCAGTACTATAGCCCACAGAAAGGCAGCATGGCTGCAATACCACAGTAATTTGCCCCTACAAGGGAACAAAGTCAGCCATAAGAACCAACCTTAGCACTGAGTGGCAAGCCCACAAAGACACAGACCAGGAAGATAACCTGAGGATAAAGGTTCCCCGACACGTGTTTCCCCTTGGAAGAAGCTTTTCTGCGAAACACGTGTCGGGGTACCTTTATCCTCAGGTTATTATCTTCCTGGTCTGTGTCTTTGTGGGCTTGCCACTCAGTGCTAAGGTTGGTTCTTATGGCTGACTTTGTTCCCTTGTAGGGGCAAATTACTGTGGTATTGCAGCCATGCTGCCTTTCTGTGGGCTATAGTACTGGGAATATGGCTTTTTAGTCTGGGCCCTGTAACACCCTTCTGGTGTGTGTTTTTGTGGATTCACCACAGTGTTTGGGTCGGTCCTATGGCTGACTCTGTTTCCTTGTAAAGGTATAGTACTGTGGTAATGCAGCCATTCCGCCCTTCTATCTGATTATAACACTGGGAATATGGCCTCCTAGTCCAGCCCTGTGAAAAAAGTGTTATATTTTGACACTTGTGTCAGTTTCTCCCTTTTCTTTATATGTATGGTTGAGATCCTGCTTCTCCTCTGTTTGGGACTGTAGGCATTTGGAAACATTGTTGTGGTTATACCACCTGATCCATTCAGGATTTGCTTTTTGTAAACTATTATGTTTGCATCTTATAGGATTATATCCTGTTAATATCATAGACACATGTATTCTTTGTTTCCCCTGTTATATGCCACGTTTTGTAGCAATAGGATTGTGGCTCTCATACATTTAGTCTTGAATGAAGAAAAAAGCTTTGTTTAGCTTGAAATTTAATATAGTTCCACCTTATTGGTGTTCTTTGGGACACTCTTCATCTACCTAAAGACTATTGGCTCTTCAAAGAAACTTGGACAGCACCCCTTTTTTGGTGCACTTTTTTTCCGATACATGACCATTATGCACTTATGCTATTTATTGCTTGTATATTTTGGTTCACCTGAGGTTAATTGTATGTGTCCTCATCATTGTCTGTTTTATGTGTTTGTCTTTTAACAAATTTTTCAATAAAGATTATATACTTTTATATTGGCTGGTTCACTCACATCTTTATAGGTTCTTAATGTAAACTCAGTTTCCATCTTGTCTGTGTTGGTGTAGTGGTAGGCTCTTTGCTTGGGCTGCGAGAAATTGTGGGTTTGACTCAGAGGCAAAGCCCATGGACTTTGTATGGCTGCATGTAATTGTTTAGTCCAATGGACTGTGTTGCCTATGAGTTTCCATTGGCTTGATAGGCCAGGTAATGTCTTTTGCTTTTGTTTGGCCATGTTGTGTGCGCAGTCTCTAGGAATATGTGAATTAATGTAGACGCACCTTCCTACTTTTTTGTGTTGGTGTAGTTGTAAGCTCTTTGCTTGTTCTGCCAGAGGTTGTGGGTTTGACTCTGAGGCAAGGCCCATGGACTTTGTATGGCTGCATGTAATTGCCTAGTCCAATGTACTATGTTGTATATGAGTTTCCATTGGATTGATAGGCCAGGGACTGTCTTTTGCTTTTGTTTGGCCATGTTGTGTGCGCAGTCACTAGGATTATGTGAATTTATGTTGAGTCAGTTTCGCTCTTCTCTGTGTTGGTGTAGTGGTAGGCTCTTTGCTTGGGCTACAAGAGGTTGTGGGTTCGACTCTGAGGCAAGGCCCATGGACTTTGTATGGCTGCATGTAATTGCCTAGTCCAATTGATTGCTTTGCCTATGAGTTTCTATTGGATTGATAGGCCAGGTACTGTCTTTTGCTTTTGTTTGGCCATGTTGTGTGCGCAGTCACTAGGATTATGTGAATTAATGTAGAATCAGTTTTTCACTTCTCTGTGTTGGTGTATTGGTAGGCTCTTTGCTTGGGCTACGAGAGGTTGTGGGTTCGACTCTGGGGCAAGGCCCATGGGCTTTGTATGGCTGCATTTAATTGCCTATGATAATGTACTGTGTTGCCTATGAGTTTCCATTGGATTGATAGGCCAGGTATTGTCTTTTGTTTGGCCATGTTGTGTGCGCAGTCGGTAGGATTATGTGAATTAATGTAGAATCAGTTTCCCACTTATCTGTGTTGGTGTAGTGGTAGGCTCTTTGCTTGGCTGCGAGAGGTTGTGGGTTTGACTCTGAGGCAAGGCCCATGGACTTTGTATGTCTCCATGTAATTGTCTAGTTCAATGGACTGTGTTGCCTATGAGTTTCCATTGGCTTGATAGGCCAGGTAATGTCTTTTGCTTTTGTTTCCCCATGTTGTGTGCGCAGTCACTAGGATTATGTGAATTAATGTAGAGTCGGTTTCCAACTTCTCTGTGTTGGTTTCGTGGTAGGCTCTTTGCTTGTTCTCCAAGAAGTTGTGGGTTCGACTCTGAGGCAAGGCCCATGAACTTTGTATGGCTGCATGTATTTGCCTAGTCTAATGGACTGTGTTGCCTATGAGTTTCCATTGGATTGATAGGCCAGGTATTGTCTTTTGTTTGGCCATGTTGTGTGCGCAGTCACTAGGATTATGTGAATTAATGTAGAATCCGTTTCCCACTTCTCTATGTTGGTCTAGTGGAAGCTGCTTTGCTTGGCTGCGAGAGGTTGTGGGTTTGACTCTGCGGCATGGCCCATGGACTTTGTATGGCTGCATGTAATCGCCTAGTTCAATGGACTGTGTTGCCTATGAGTTTCCATTGGCCTGATAGGCCAGGTAATGTCTTTTGATTTTGTTTGGCCATGTTGTGTGCGCATTCACTAGGATTATGTGAATTAATGTAGATGCAGCTTCCTACTTCTTTGTGTTGGTGTGGTTGTAGGCTCTTTGTTTGTTCTGCCAAAGGTTGTGGGATAGACTCTGAGGCAAGGCCCATGGACTCTGTATGGCTGCATGTAATTGCCTAGTCCAATGGATGGGGTTGCCTCTGAGTTTCCATTGGATTGATAGGCCAGGTACTGTCTTTTGCTTTCGTTTGGCCATGTTGTGTGCGCAGTCACTAGGATTATGTGAATTAATGTAGAATCTGTTTTCCACTTCTCTGTGTTGGTGTATTGGTAGGATCTTTGCTTGGGCTGCGAGAAGTTGTGGGTTTGACTCTGAGGCAAGGCCCATGTACTTTTTATGGCTGCATGTAATTGCCTAGTCCAATGGACTGTGTTGCCTATGAGTTTCCATTGGATTGATAGGCCAGGTATGGACTTTTGCTTTCGTTTGGCCATGTTGTGTGCGCAGTCACTAGGATTATGTGAATTAATGTAGAGGCAGGTTCACATTTCTCTGTGTTGGTGTAGTGGTAAGCTCTTTGCTTGAGCTGCGAGAGGTTGTGAGTTCGACTTTGAGGCAAGGCCCATGGACTTTGTATGGCTGCATGTTATTGCCTAGTCCAATGGACTGTGTTGCCTATGAGTTTCCATTGGATTGATAAGCCAGGTACTGTCTTTTGCTTTTGTTTAGCCATGTTGTGTGCGCAGTCGGTAGGATTATGTGAATTAATGTAGAATCAGTTTCCCACTTCTCTGTATTGGTGTAGTGGTAGGCTCTTTGCTTGGCTGCGAGAGGTTGTGGGTTTGACTCTGAAGCAAGGCCCATGGACTTTGTATGTCTCCATGTAATTGTCTAGTCCAATGGACTGTGTTGCCTATGAGTTTCCATTGGATTGATAGGCCAGGTACTGTCTTTTGCTTTTGTTTGGCCATGTTGTTTGCGCAGTCACTAGGATTATGTGAATTAATGTAGAGTCAGTTCCCAACTTCTCTGTGTTGGTTTAGTGGTAGGCTCTTTGCTTGTTCTCCAAGAGGTTGTGGGTTCGACTCTGAGGCAAGGCCCATGAACTTTGTATGGCTGCATGTATTTGCCTAGTCTAATGGACTGTGTTGCCTATGAGTTTCCATTGGATTGATAGGCCAGATAATGTCTTTTGCATTTGTTTCGCAATGTTGTGTGCACAGTCACTAGGATTATGTGAACTAATGTAAACTCAAAAGAACCAATTGAATGACCAAAAAGTAAAGATAGCTACACTCATTTAAGCAGTAAGAACCTATAAAGATGTGAGTGAACCAGCCAATATAAAAGTATATAATCTTTATTGAAAAATTTGTTAAAAGACAAACACATAAAACAGACAATGATGAGGACACATACAATTAACCTCAGGTGAACCAAAATATACAAGCAATAAATAGCATAAGTGCATAATGGTCATGTATCGGAAAAAAAGTGCACCAAAAAAGGGGTGCTGTCCAAGTTTCTTTGAAGAGCCAATAGTCTTTAGGTAGATGAAGAGTGTCCCAAAGAACACCAATAAGGTGGAACTATATTAAATTTCAAGCTAAACAAAGCTTTTTTCTTCATTCAAGACTAAATGTATGAGAGCCACAATCCTATTGCTACAAAACGTGGCATATAACAGGGGAAACAAAGAATACATGTGTCTATGATATTAACAGGATATAATCCTATAAGATGCAAACATAATAGTTTATAAAAAGCAAATCCTGAATGGATCAGGTGGTATAACCACAACAATGTTTCCAAATGCCTACAGTCCCAAACAGGGGAGAAGCAGGATCTCAACCATATATATAAAGAAAAGGCAGAAACTGACACAAGTGTCAAAATATAACACTTTTTTCACAGGGCTGGACTAGGAGGCCATATTCCCAGTGTTATAATCAGATAGAAGGGCGGAATGGCTGCATTACCACAGTACTATACCTTTACAAGGAAACAGAGTCAGCCATAGGACCGACCCAAACACTGTGGTGAATCCACAAAAACACACACCAGAAGGGTGTTACAGGGCCCAGACTAAAAAGCCATATTCCCAGTACTATAGCCCACAGAAAGGCAGCATGGCTGCAATACCACAGTAATTTGCCCCTACAAGGGAACAAAGTCAGCCATAAGAACCAACCTTAGCACTGAGTGGCAAGCCCACAAAGACACAGACCAGGAAGATAATAACCTGAGGATAAAGGTACCCCGACACGTGTTTCCCCTTGGAAGAAGCTTTTCTGCGAAACACGTGTCGGGGTACCTTTATCCTCAGGTTATTATCTTCCTGGTCTGTGTCTTTGTGGGCTTGCCACTCAGTGCTAAGGTTGGTTCTTATGGCTGACTTTGTTCCCTTGTAGGGGCAAATTACTGTGGTATTGCAGCCATGCTGCCTTTCTGTGGGCTATAGTACTGGGAATATGGCTTTTTAGTCTGGGCCCTGTAACACCCTTCTGGTGTGTGTTTTTGTGGATTCACCACAGTGTTTGGGTCGGTCCTATGGCTGACTCTGTTTCCTTGTAAAGGTATAGTACTGTGGTAATGCAGCCATTCCGCCCTTCTATCTGATTATAACACTGGGAATATGGCCTCCTAGTCCAGCCCTGTGAAAAAAGTGTTATATTTTGACACTTGTGTCAGTTTCTCCCTTTTCTTTATATGTATGGTTGAGATCCTGCTTCTCCCCTGTCTGGGACTGTAGGTATTTGGAAACATTGTTGTGGTTATACCACCTGATCCATTCAGGATTTGCTTTTTGTAAACTATTATGTTTGCATCTTATAGGATTATATCCTGTTAATATCATAGACACATGTATTCTTTGTTTCCCCTGTTATATGCCACGTTTTGTAGCAATAGGATTGTGGCTCTCATACATTTAGTCTTGAATGAAGAAAAAAGCTTTGTTTAGCTTGAAATTTAATATAGTTCCACCTTATTGGTGTTCTTTGGGACACTCTTCATCTACCTAAAGACTATTGGCTCTTCAAAGAAACTTGGACAGCACCCCTTTTTTGGTGCACTTTTTTTCCGATACATGACCATTATGCACTTATGCTATTTATTGCTTGTATATTTTGGTTCACCTGAGGTTAATTGTATGTGTCCTCATCATTGTCTGTTTTATGTGTTTGTCTTTTAACAAATTTTTCAATAAAGATTATATACTTTTATATTGGCTGGTTCACTCACATCTTTATAGGTTCTTAATGTAAACTCAGTTTCCATCTTGTCTGTGTTGGTGTAGTGGTAGGCTCTTTGCTTGGGCTGCGAGAAATTGTGGGTTTGACTCAGAGGCAAAGCCCATGGACTTTGTATGGCTGCATGTAATTGTTTAGTCCAATGGACTGTGTTGCCTATGAGTTTCCATTGGCTTGATAGGCCAGGTAATGTCTTTTGCTTTTGTTTGGCCATGTTGTGTGCGCAGTCTCTAGGAATATGTGAATTAATGTAGACGCACCTTCCTACTTTTTTGTGTTGGTGTAGTTGTAAGCTCTTTGCTTGTTCTGCCAGAGGTTGTGGGTTTGACTCTGAGGCAAGGCCCATGGACTTTGTATGGCTGCATGTAATTGCCTAGTCCAATGTACTATGTTGTATATGAGTTTCCATTGGATTGATAGGCCAGGGACTGTCTTTTGCTTTTGTTTGGCCATGTTGTGTGCGCAGTCACTAGGATTATGTGAATTTATGTTGAGTCAGTTTCGCTCTTCTCTGTGTTGGTGTAGTGGTAGGCTCTTTGCTTGGGCTACAAGAGGTTGTGGGTTCGACTCTGAGGCAAGGCCCATGGACTTTGTATGGCTGCATGTAATTGCCTAGTCCAATTGATTGCTTTGCCTATGAGTTTCTATTGGATTGATAGGCCAGGTACTGTCTTTTGCTTTTGTTTGGCCATGTTGTGTGCGCAGTCACTAGGATTATGTGAATTAATGTAGAATCAGTTTTTCACTTCTCTGTGTTGGTGTATTGGTAGGCTCTTTGCTTGGGCTACGAGAGGTTGTGGGTTCGACTCTGGGGCAAGGCCCATGGGCTTTGTATGGCTGCATTTAATTGCCTATGATAATGTACTGTGTTACCTATGAGTTTCCATTGGATTGATAGGCCAGGTACTGTCTTTTGCTTTTGTTTCCCCATGTTGTGTGCGCAGTCACTAGGATTATGTGAATTAATGTAGAGTCGGTTTCCAACTTCTCTGTGTTGGTTTAGTGGTAGGCTCTTTGCTTGTTCTCCAAGAAGTTGTGGGTTCGACTCTGAGGCAAGGCCCATGAACTTTGTATGGCTGCATGTATTTGCCTAGTCTAATGGACTGTGTTGCCTATGAGTTTCCATTGGATTGATAGGCCAGGTATTGTCTTTTGTTTGGCCATGTTGTGTGCGCAGTCGGTAGGATTATGTGAATTAATGTAGAATCAGTTTCCCACTTATCTGTGTTGGTGTAGTGGTAGGCTCTTTGCTTGGCTGCGAGAAGTTGTGGGTTTGACTCTGAGGCAAGGCCCATGGACTTTGTATGTTTCCATGTAATTGTCTAGTTCAATGGACTGTGTTGCCTATGAGTTTCCATTGGCTTGATAGGCCAGGTAATGTCTTTTGCTTTTGTTTGGCCATGTTGTGTGCACATTCACTAGGATTATGTGAATTAATGTAGACGCAGCTTCCTACTTCTTTGTGTTGGTGTAGTTGTAGGCTCTTTGCTTGTTCTGCCAGAGGTTGTGGGTTTGACTCTGAGGCAAGGCCCATGGACTTTGTATGGCTGCATGTAATTGCCAAGTCCAATGGACTGTGTTGCCTACGAGTTTCCATTGGATTGATAGGCCAGGTATTGTCTTTTGCTTTTGTTTGGCCATGTTGTGTGCGCAGTCACTAGGATTATGTGAATTAATGTAGAATCCGTTTCCCACTTCTCTGTGTTGGTCTAGTGGAAGCTGCTTTGCTTGGCTGCGAGAGGTTGTTGGTTTGACTCTGCGGCATGGCCCATGGACTTTGTATGGCTGCATGTAATCGCCTAGTTCAATGGACTGTGTTGCCTATGAGTTTCCATTGGCCTGATAGGCCAGGTAATGTCTTTTGATTTTGTTTGGCCATGTTGTGTGCGCATTCACTAGGATTATGTGAATTAATGTAGACGCAGCTTCCTACTTCTTTGTGTTGGTGTAGTTGTAGGCTCTTTGCTTGTTCTGCCAGCGGTTGTGGGTTTGACTCTGAGGCAAGGCCCATGGACTTTGTGAGGCTGCATGTAATTGCCTATTCCAATGGACTATGTTGTCTATGAGTTTCCATTGGATTGATAGGCAAGGGACTGTCTTTAGCTTTTGTTTGGCCATGTTGTGTGCGCAGTCACTAGGATTATGTGAATTTATGTTGAGTCAGTTTCGCACTTCTCTGTGTTGGTGTAGTGGTAGGCTCTTTGCTTGGGCTGTGAGAGGTTGTGGGTTTGACTCTGAGGCAAGGCCCATGGACTTTGTATGGCTGCATGTAATTGCCTAGTCCAATGGATTGATAGGCCAGGTACTGTCTTTTGTTTTCGTTTGGCCATGTTTTGTGCGCAGTCACTAGGATTATGTGAGTTAATGTAGAGACTGTTTCATACTTCTCTGTGTTGCTGAAGTGGTAGGCTTTTTTGTTGGGCTGCGAGAGGTTGTGAGTTCGACTCTGAGGCAAGGCCCATGGACTTTGTATGGCTGCATGTAATTGCCTAGTCCAATGGATTGATAGGCCAGGTGCTTTCTTTTGCTTTTGTTTGGCCATGTTGTGTGCGCAGTCACTAGGAATATGTGAATTAATGTAGAGTCAGTTTCACATTTCTCTTTGTTGGTGTAGTGGTAGGCTCTTTGCTTGGGCTGTGAGAGGTTGTGGGTTTGACTCTGAGGCAAGGCCCATGGACTTTTTATGGCTGCATGTAATTGCCTAGTCCAATGGACTGTGTTGCCTATGAGTTTCCATTGGATTGATAGGCCAGGTACTGTCTTTTGTTTTCGTTTGGCCATGTTGTGTGCGCACTCACTAGGATTATGTGAATTAATGTAGAGGCAGGTTCACATTTCTCTGTGTTGGTGTAGTGGTAGGCTCTTTGCTTGAGCTGCGAGAGGTTGTGGGTTTGACTCTGAGGCAAGGCCCATGGACTTTTTATGGCTGCATGTTATTGCCTAGTCCAATGGACTGTGTTGCCTATGAGTTTCCATTGGATTGATAAGCCAGGTACTGTCTTTTGCTTTTGTTTAGCCATGTTGTGTGCGCAGTCGGTAGGATTATGTGAATTAATGTAGAATCAGTTTCCAACTTCTCTGTGTTGGTTTAGTGGTAGGCTCTTTGCTTGTTCTCCAAGAGGTTGTGGGTTCGACTCTGAGGCAAGGCCCATGAACTTTGTATGGCTGCATGTATTTGCCTAGTCTAATGGACTGTGTTGCCTATGAGTTTCCATTGGATTGATAGGCCAGATAATGTCTTTTGCATTTGTTTCGCCATGTTGTGTGCACAGTCACTAGGATTATGTGAACTAATGTAAACTCAGTTTCCAACTTGTCTGTGTTGGTGTTTTGGAGGCTCTTTGCTTGGGCTGCGAGAAATTGTGGGTTTGACTCTGAGGCAAAGCCCATGGACTTTGTATGGCTGCATGTAATTGTTTAGTCCAATGGACTGTGTTGCCTATGAGTTTCCATTGGCTTGATAGGCCAGGTAATGTCTTTTGCTTTTGTTTGGCCATGTTGTGTGCGCAGTCGCTAGGAATATGTAAATTAATGTAGACGCAGCTTCCTACTTTTTTGTGTTGGTGTAGTTGTAAGCTCTTTGCTTGGGCTACAAGAGGTTGTGGGTTCGACTCTGAGGCAAGGCCCATGGACTTTGTATGGCTGCATGTAATTGCCTAGTCCAATTGATTGCTTTGCCTATGAGTTTCTATTGGATTTATAGGCCAGGTAATGTCTTTTGCTTTTGTTTGGCCATGTTGTGTGCGCAGTCACTAGGATTATGTGAATTAATGTAGAATCAGTTTTCCACTTCTCTGTGTTGGTGTATTTGTAGGCTCTTTGCTTGGGCTACAAGAGGTTGTGGGTTCGACTCTGGGGCAAGGCCCATGGGCTTTGTATGGCTGCATGTATTTGCCTAGTCTAATGGTCTGTGTTGCCTATGAGTTTCCATTGGATTGATAGGCCAGGTATTTTCTTTTGTTTGGCCATGTTGTGTGCGCAGTCGGTAGGATTATGTGAATTAATGTAGAATCAGTTTCCCACTTCTCTGTGTTGGTGTAGTGGTAGGCTCTTTGCTTGGCTGCGAGAGGTTGTGGGTTTGACTCTGAGGCAAGGCCCATGGACTTTGTATGTCTCCAGGTAATTGTCTAGTCCAATGGACTGTGTTGCCTATGAGTTTCCATTGGATTGATGGGCCAGGTACTGTCTTTTGCTTTTGTTTGGCCATGTTGTGTGCGCAGTCACTAGGATTATGTGAATCAATGTAGAGTCAGGTTCACACTTCTCTGTGTTGCTGTAGTGGTAGGCTTTTTTCTTGGGCTGCGAGAGGTTGTGAGTTCGACTCTGAGGCAAGGCCCATGGACTTTGTATGGCTGCATGTTATTGCCTAGTCCAATGGACTATGTTACCTATGAGTTTCAATTGGAATGATAGGCCAGGTACTGTCTTTTGCTTTTGTTTGGCCATGTTGTGTGCGCAGTCACTAGGATTATGTGAATTAATGTAGAATCATTCTCCTACTTCTCTGTGTTGGTGTAGTGGTAGGCTCTTTGCTTGGGCTTTGAGAGGTAGTGGTTTTGACTCTGAGGCAAGGCCCATGGACTTTGTATGGCTGCATGTTATTGCCTAGTCCAAAGGATTGCGTTGCCTATGAGTTTCCATTGGATTAATAGGCCAGGTACTGTCTTTTGCTTTTGTATGGCCATGTTGTGTGCGCAGTCACTAGGATTATGTGAATTAATGTAGAGTCATTCACCTAATTCTCTGTGTTGGTGTAGTGGTAGTCTCTTTGCTTAAGCTGCGAGAGGTTGTGGGTTCGACTCTGAGGCAAGGCCCATGGAGTTTGTATGGCTGCATGTAATCGCCTAGTTCAATTGACTGTGTTGCCTATGAGTTCCCATCGGATTGATAGGCCAGGTACTGTCTTTTGCTTTTGTTTGGCCATGTTGTGTGCGCAGTCACTAGGATTATGTGAACTAATGTAAACTCAGATTCCAATTTCTCTGTGTTGGTGTAGTGGTAGGCTCTTTGCTTGGGCTGCGAGATGTTGTGGGTTCGACTCTGAGGCAAGGCCCATGGAGTTTGTATGGCTGCATGTAATCGCCTAGTTCAATTGACTGTGTTGCCTATGAGTTTCTATTGGCTTGATAGGCTAGGTAATGTCTTCTGCTCTTGTTTGGCCATGTTGTGTGCGCAGTCGGTAGGATTATGTGAATTAATGTAGAATCAGTTTCCCACTTATCTGTGTTGGTGTAGTGGTAGGCTCTTTGCTTGGCTGCGAGAAGTTGTGGGTTTGACTCTGAGGCAAGGCCCATGGACTTTGTATGTTTCCATGTAATTGTCTAGTTCAATGGACTGTGTTGCCTATGAGTTTCCATTGGCTTGATAGGCCAGGTAATGTCTTTTGCTTTTGTTTGGCCATGTTGTGTGCACATTCACTAGGATTATGTGAATTAATGTAGACGCAGCTTCCTACTTCTTTGTGTTGGTGTAGTTGTAGGCTCTTTGCTTGTTCTGCCAGAGGTTGTGGGTTTGACTCTGAGGCAAGGCCCATGGACTTTGTATGGCTGCATGTAATTGCCAAGTCCAATGGACTGTGTTGCCTACGAGTTTCCATTGGATTGATAGGCCAGGTATTGTCTTTTGCTTTTGTTTGGCCATGTTGTGTGCGCAGTCACTAGGATTATGTGAATTAATGTAGAATCCGTTTCCCACTTCTCTGTGTTGGTCTAGTGGAAGCTGCTTTGCTTGGCTGCGAGAGGTTGTTGGTTTGACTCTGCGGCATGGCCCATGGACTTTGTATGGCTGCATGTAATCGCCTAGTTCAATGGACTGTGTTGCCTATGAGTTTCCATTGGCCTGATAGGCCAGGTAATGTCTTTTGATTTTGTTTGGCCATGTTGTGTGCGCATTCACTAGGATTATGTGAATTAATGTAGACGCAGCTTCCTACTTCTTTGTGTTGGTGTAGTTGTAGGCTCTTTGCTTGTTCTGCCAGCGGTTGTGGGTTTGACTCTGAGGCAAGGCCCATGGACTTTGTGAGGCTGCATGTAATTGCCTATTCCAATGGACTATGTTGTCTATGAGTTTCCATTGGATTGATAGGCAAGGGACTGTCTTTAGCTTTTGTTTGGCCATGTTGTGTGCGCAGTCACTAGGATTATGTGAATTTATGTTGAGTCAGTTTCGCACTTCTCTGTGTTGGTGTAGTGGTAGGCTCTTTGCTTGGGCTGTGAGAGGTTGTGGGTTTGACTCTGAGGCAAGGCCCATGGACTTTGTATGGCTGCATGTAATTGCCTAGTCCAATGGATTGATAGGCCAGGTACTGTCTTTTGTTTTCGTTTGGCCATGTTTTGTGCGCAGTCACTAGGATTATGTGAGTTAATGTAGAGACTGTTTCATACTTCTCTGTGTTGCTGAAGTGGTAGGCTTTTTTGTTGGGCTGCGAGAGGTTGTGAGTTCGACTCTGAGGCAAGGCCCATGGACTTTGTATGGCTGCATGTAATTGCCTAGTCCAATGGATTGATAGGCCAGGTGCTTTCTTTTGCTTTTGTTTGGCCATGTTGTGTGCGCAGTCACTAGGAATATGTGAATTAATGTAGAGTCAGTTTCACATTTCTCTTTGTTGGTGTAGTGGTAGGCTCTTTGCTTGGGCTGTGAGAGGTTGTGGGTTTGACTCTGAGGCAAGGCCCATGGACTTTTTATGGCTGCATGTAATTGCCTAGTCCAATGGACTGTGTTGCCTATGAGTTTCCATTGGATTGATAGGCCAGGTACTGTCTTTTGTTTTCGTTTGGCCATGTTGTGTGCGCACTCACTAGGATTATGTGAATTAATGTAGAGGCAGGTTCACATTTCTCTGTGTTGGTGTAGTGGTAGGCTCTTTGCTTGAGCTGCGAGAGGTTGTGGGTTTGACTCTGAGGCAAGGCCCATGGACTTTTTATGGCTGCATGTTATTGCCTAGTCCAATGGACTGTGTTGCCTATGAGTTTCCATTGGATTGATAAGCCAGGTACTGTCTTTTGCTTTTGTTTAGCCATGTTGTGTGCGCAGTCGGTAGGATTATGTGAATTAATGTAGAATCAGTTTCCAACTTCTCTGTGTTGGTTTAGTGGTAGGCTCTTTGCTTGTTCTCCAAGAGGTTGTGGGTTCGACTCTGAGGCAAGGCCCATGAACTTTGTATGGCTGCATGTATTTGCCTAGTCTAATGGACTGTGTTGCCTATGAGTTTCCATTGGATTGATAGGCCAGATAATGTCTTTTGCATTTGTTTCGCCATGTTGTGTGCACAGTCACTAGGATTATGTGAACTAATGTAAACTCAGTTTCCAACTTGTCTGTGTTGGTGTTTTGGAGGCTCTTTGCTTGGGCTACAAGAGGTTGTGGGTTCGACTCTGAGGCAAGGCCCATGGACTTTGTATGGCTGCATGTAATTGCCTAGTCCAATTGATTGCTTTGCCTATGAGTTTCTATTGGATTTATAGGCCAGGTAATGTCTTTTGCTTTTGTTTGGCCATGTTGTGTGCGCAGTCACTAGGATTATGTGAATTAATGTAGAATCAGTTTTCCACTTCTCTGTGTTGGTGTATTTGTAGGCTCTTTGCTTGGGCTACAAGAGGTTGTGGGTTCGACTCTGGGGCAAGGCCCATGGGCTTTGTATGGCTGCATGTATTTGCCTAGTCTAATGGTCTGTGTTGCCTATGAGTTTCCATTGGATTGATAGGCCAGGTATTTTCTTTTGTTTGGCCATGTTGTGTGCGCAGTCGGTAGGATTATGTGAATTAATGTAGAATCAGTTTCCCACTTCTCTGTGTTGG
This sequence comes from Anomaloglossus baeobatrachus, assembly GCF_048569485.1. NCBI lineage: Eukaryota > Metazoa > Chordata > Amphibia > Anura > Aromobatidae > Anomaloglossus > Anomaloglossus baeobatrachus. Next base: position 384,070 of record NW_027441964.1, on the reverse strand, counting down.
TGTAGTGGTAGGCTCTTTGCTTGGCTGCGAGAGGTTGTGGGTTTGACTCTGAGGCAAGGCCCATGGACTTTGTATGTCTCCAGGTAATTGTCTAGTCCAATGGACTGTGTTGCCTATGAGTTTCCATTGGATTGATGGGCCAGGTACTGTCTTTTGCTTTTGTTTGGCCATGTTGTGTGCGCAGTCACTAGGATTATGTGAATTAATGTAGAGTCAGGTTCACACTTCTCTGTGTTGCTGTAGTGGTAGGCTTTTTTCTTGGGCTGCGAGAGGTTGTGAGTTCGACTCTGAGGCAAGGCCCATGGACTTTGTATGGCTGCATGTTATTGCCTAGTCCAATGGACTATGTTACCTATGAGTTTCAATTGGAATGATAGGCCAGGTTACTGTCTTTTGCTTTTGTTTGGCCATGTTGTGTGCGCAGTCACTAGGATTATGTGAATTAATGTAGAATCATTCTCCTACTTCTCTGTGTTGGTGTAGTGGTAGGCTCTTTGCTTGGGCTTTGAGAGGTAGTGGTTTTGACTCTGAGGCAAGGCCCATGGACTTTGTATGGCTGCATGTTATTGCCTAGTCCAAAGGATTGCGTTGCCTATGAGTTTCCATTGGATTAATAGGCCAGGTACTGTCTTTTGCTTTTGTATGGCCATGTTGTGTGCGCAGTCACTAGGATTATGTGAATTAATGTAGAGTCATTCACCTAATTCTCTGTGTTGGTGTAGTGGTAGTCTCTTTGCTTAAGCTGCGAGAGGTTGTGGGTTCGACTCTGAGGCAAGGCCCATGGAGTTTGTATGGCTGCATGTAATCGCCTAGTTCAATTGACTGTGTTGCCTATGAGTTCCCATCGGATTGATAGGCCAGGTACTGTCTTTTGCTTTTGTTTGGCCATGTTGTGTGCGCAGTCACTAGGATTATGTGAACTAATGTAAACTCAGATTCCAATTTCTCTGTGTTGGTGTAGTGGTAGGCTCTTTGCTTGGGCTGCGAGATGTTGTGGGTTCGACTCTGAGGCAAGGCCCATGGAGTTTGTATGGCTGCATGTAATCGCCTAGTTCAATTGACTGTGTTGCCTATGAGTTTCTATTGGCTTGATAGGCTAGGTAATGTCTTCTGCTCTTGTTTGGCCATGTTGTGTGCGCAGTCACTAGGATTATGTGAACTAATGTAAACTCAGATTCCAATTTCTCTGTGTTGGTGTAGTGGTAGGCTCTTTGCTTGGGCTGCGAGATGTTGAGGGTTCGACTCTAATGCAAGGCCCATGGACTTTGTATGGCTGCATGTAATTGCCTAGTCCAATGGACTATGTTGCCTATGAGTTTCCATTGGATTGATAGGCCAGGTACTGTCTTTTGTTTTCGTTTGGCCATGTTGTGTGCGCAGTCACTAGGATTATGTGAAATAATGTAGAGTCAGGTTTACATTTCTCTGTGTTGGTGTAGTGGTAGGCTCTTTGCTTGAGCTGCGAGAGGGAGCACAGAGAAGTAGAAGAATGATTCTACATTAATTCACATAATCCTAGTGACTGCGCACACAACATGGCCAAACAAAAGCAAAAGACAGTACCTGGCCTATCATTCCAATTGAAACTCATGGGTAACATAGTCCATTGGACTAGGCAATAACATGCAGCCATACAAAGTCCATGGGCCTTGCCTCAGAGTCGAACTCACAACCTCTCGCAGCCCAAGAAAAAAGCCTACCACTACAGCAACACAGAGAAGTGTGAACCTGACTCTACATTAATTCACATAATCCTAGTGACTGCGCACACAACATGGCCAAACAAAAGCAAAAGACAGTACCTGGCCCATCAATCCAATGGAAACTCATAGGCAACACAGTCCATTGGACTAGACAATTACCTGGAGACATACAAAGTCCATGGGCCTTGTCTCAGAGTCAAACCCACAACCTCTCGCAGCCAAGCAAAGAGCCTACAAATACACCAACACAGAGAAGTGGAAAACTGATTCTACATTAATTCACATAATCCTAGTGACTGCGCACACAACATGGCCAAACAAAAGCAAAAGACATTACCTGGCCTATAAATCCAATAGAAACTCATAGGCAAAGCAATCAATTGGACTGGGCAATTACATGCAGCCATACAAAGTCCATGGGCCTTGCCTCAGAGTCGAACCCACAATTTCTCGCAGCCCAAGCAAAGAGCCTACCACTACACCAACACAGACAAGTTGGAAACTGAGTTTACATTAGTTCACATAATCCTAGTGACTGTGCACACAACATGGCGAAACAAATGCAAAAGACATTATCTGGCCTATCAATCCAATGGAAACTCATAGGCAACACAGTCCATTAGACTAGGCAAATACATGCAGCCATACAAAGTTCATGGGCCTTGCCTCAGAGTCGAACCCACAACCTCTTGGAGAACAAGCAAAGAGCCTACCACTAAACCAACACAGAGAAGTTGGAAACTGATTCTACATTAATTCACATAATCCTACCGACTGCGCACACAACATGGCTAAACAAAAGCAAAAGACAGTACCTGGCTTATCAATCCAATGGAAACTCATAGGCAACACAGTCCATTGGACTAGGCAATTACATGCAGCCATAAAAAGTCCATGGGCCTTGCCTCAGAGTCAAACCCACAACCTCTCGCAGCCCAAACAAAGAGCCTAACACTACACCAACACAGAGAAATGTGAACCTGCCTCTACATTAATTCACATAATCCTAGTGAGTGCGGACACAACATGGCCAAACGAAAACAAAAGACAGTACCTGGCCTATCAATCCAATGGAAACTCATAGGCAACACAGTCCATTGGACTAGGCAATTACATGCAGCCATAAAAAGTCCATGGGCCTTGCCTCAGAGTCAAACCCACAACCTCTCGCAGCCCAAGCAAAGAGCCTAACACTACACCAACACAGAGAAATGTGAAACTGACTCTACATTAATTCACATAATCCTAGTGACTGCGCACACAACATGGCCAAACGAAAGCAAAAGTCAATACCTGGCCTATCAATCCAATGGAAACTCATAGGCAACAAAGTCCATTGGACTAGGCAATTACATGCAGCCATAAAAAGTCCATGGGCCTTGCCTCAGAGTCAAACCCACAACCTCTCACAGCCCAAGCAAAGAGCCTACCACTACACCAACAAAGAGAAATGTGAAACTGACTCTACATTAATTCACATATTCCTAGTGACTGCGCACACAACATGGCCAAACAAAAGCAAAAGAAAGCACCTGGCCTATCAATCCAATGGAAACTCATAGGTAACGCAGTCCATTGGACTATGCAATTACATGCAGCCATACAAAGTCCATGGGCCTTGCCTCAGAGTCGAACTCACAACCTCTCGCAGCCCAACAAAAAAGCCTACCACTTCAGCAACACAGAGAAGTATGAAACTGTCTCTACATTAACTCACATAATCCTAGTGACTGCGCACAAAACATGGCCAAACGAAAACAAAAGACAGTACCTGGCCTATCAATCCATTGGACTAGGCAATTACATGCAGCCATACAAAGTCCATGGGCCTTGCCTCAGAGTCAAACCCACAACCTCTCACAGCCCAAGCAAAGAGCCTACCACTACACCAACACAGAGAAGTGCGAAACTGACTCAACATAAATTCACATAATCCTAGTGACTGCGCACACAACATGGCCAAACAAAAGCTAAAGACAGTCCCTTGCCTATCAATCCAATGGAAACTCATAGACAACATAGTCCATTGGAATAGGCAATTACATGCAGTCTCACAAAGTCCATGGGCCTTGCCTCAGAGTCAAACCCACAACCTCTTGCAGAACAAGCAAAGAGCCTACAACTACACCAACACAAAGAAGTAGGAAGCTGCGTCTACATTAATTCACATAATCCTAGTGAATGCGCACACAACATGGCCAAACAAAAGCAAAAGACATTACCTGGCCTATCAGGCCAATGGAAACTCATAGGCAACACAGTCCATTGAACTAGGCGATTACATGCAGCCATACAAAGTCCATGGGCCATGCCGCAGAGTCAAACCCACAACCTCTCGCAGCCAAGCAAAGCAGCTTCCACTAGACCAACACAGAGAAGTGGGAAACGGATTCTACATTAATTCACATAATCCTAGTGACTGCGCACACAACATGGCCAAACAAAAGCAAAAGACAATACCTGGCCTATCAATCCAATGGAAACTCGTAGGCAACACAGTCCATTGGACTTGGCAATTACATGCAGCCATACAAAGTCCATGGGCCTTGCCTCAGAGTCAAACCCACAACCTCTGGCAGAACAAGCAAAGAGCCTACAACTACACCAACACAAAGAAGTAGGAAGCTGCGTCTACATTAATTCACATAATCCTAGTGAATGTGCACACAACATGGCCAAACAAAAGCAAAAGACATTACCTGGCCTATCAAGCCAATGGAAACTCATAGGCAACACAGTCCATTGAACTAGACAATTACATGGAGACATACAAAGTCCATGAGCCTTGCCTAAGAGTCAAACCCACAACCTCTCGCAGCCAAGCAAAGAGCCTACCACTACACCAACACAGATAAGTGGGAAACTGATTCTACATTAATTCACATAATCCTACCGACTGCGCACACAACATGGCCAAACAAAAGACAATACCTGGCCTATCAATCCAATGGAAACTCATAGGCAACACAGTCCATTAGACTAGGCAAATACATGCAGCCATACAAAGTTCATGGGCCTTGCCTCAGAGTCGAACCCACAACTTCTTGGAGAACAAGCAAAGAGCCTACCACTAAACCAACACAGAGAAGTTGGAAACCGACTCTACATTAATTCACATAATCCTAGTGACTGCGCACACAACATGGGGAAACAAAAGCAAAAGACAGTACCTGGCCTATCAATCCAATGGAAACTCATAGGTAACACAGTACATTATCATAGGCAATTAAATGCAGCCATACAAAGCCCATGGGCCTTGCCCCAGAGTCGAACCCACAACCTCTCGTAGCCCAAGCAAAGAGCCTACCAATACACCAACACAGAGAAGTGAAAAACTGATTCTACATTAATTCACATAATCCTAGTGACTGCGCACACAACATGGCCAAACAAAAGCAAAAGACAGTACCTGGCCTATCAATCCAATAGAAACTCATAGGCAAAGCAATCAATTGGACTAGGCAATTACATGCAGCCATACAAAGTCCATGGGCCTTGCCTCAGAGTCGAACCCACAACCTCTTGTAGCCCAAGCAAAGAGCCTACCACTACACCAACACAGAGAAGAGCGAAACTGACTCAACATAAATTCACATAATCCTAGTGACTGCGCACACAACATGGCCAAACAAAAGCAAAAGACAGTCCCTGGCCTATCAATCCAATGGAAACTCATATACAACATAGTCCATTGGACTAGGCAATTACATGCAGCCATACAAAGTCCATGGGCCTTGCCTCAGAGTCAAACCCACAACCTCTGGCAGAACAAGCAAAGAGCTTACAACTACACCAACACAAAAAAGTAGGAAGGTGCGTCTACATTAATTCACATATTCCTAGAGACTGCGCACACAACATGGCCAAACAAAAGCAAAAGACATTACCTGGCCTATCAAGCCAATGGAAACTCATAGGCAACACAGTCCATTGAACTAGGCAATTACATGCAGCCATACAAAGTCCATGGGCCTTGCCTCAGAGTCAAACCCACAACCTCTCGCAGCCAAGCAAAGCGCCTTCCACTACACCAACACAGAGAAGTGGGAAACTGATTCTACATTAATTCACATAATCCTACCGACTTCGCACACAACATAACCAAACAAAAGACATTACCTGGCCTATCAGTCCAATGAAAACTCATAGGCAACACAGTACATTGGACTAGGCAATTACATGCAGCCATACAAAGTCTATGGGCTTTGCCTCAGAGTCAAACCCACATTTTCTCGCAGCCCAAGCAAAGAGCCTACCACTACACCAACACAGAGAAGTTGAAAACTGAGTTTACATTAGTTCACATAATCCTAGTGACTGCGCACACAACATGGCCAAACAAAAGCAAAAGGTAGTACCTGGCCTATCAATCCAATAGGAACTCATAGGTAACACAGTCAACTAAAATAGGCAATTACATGCAGCCATACAAACTCCATGGGCCTTGCCTCAAAGTCGACCCAACAACCTTTCGCAGCTTAAGCAAAGAGACTACCACTACACCAACACAGAGAAGTAGGTAAATGACTCTACATTAATTCACATAATCCTAGTGACTGCGCACACAACATGGCCAAACAAATGCAAAAGATATTATCTGGCCTATCAATCCAATGAAATCATAGGCAACATAGTCCATTAGACTAAGCAAAGTCATACAAAGTTAATGGGCCTTGCCTCAGAGTCGAACCCACAACCTCTTGGAGAACAAGCAAAGAGCCTACCACTAAACCAACACAGAGAAGTTGGAAACAGACTCTACATTAATTCACAGAATCCTAGTGACTGCGCACACAACATGGCCAAACAAAAGCAAAAGACAGTACCTGGCCTATCAATCCAATGGAAACTCAAAGCTAACACAGTACATTGGACTAGGCAATTAAATGCAGCCATACAATGTCCATGGGCCTTGCATTAGAGTCGAACCCACAACCTCTCGCAGCCCAAGCAAAGAGCCTACCACTACACCAACACAGAGAAGTGGGAAACTGATTCTACAATAATTCAAATAATCCTACTGACTGCGCACACAACATGGCCAAACAAAAGACAATACCTGGCCTATCAATTCAAAGGAAACTCATAGGCAACACAGTCCATTGGACTTGGCAATTACATGCAGCCATACAAAGTCCATGGGCTTTGCCTCAGAGTCAAACCCACAATTTCTCGCAGCCCAAGTTAATAGCCTACGATTACACCAACACAGAGAAGTTGGAATCTGAGTTTACATTAGTTCACATAATCCTAGTGACTGCGCACACAACATGGCCAAACAAAAGACAATACCTGGCCTATCAATTCAATGGAAACTCATAGGCAACACAGTCAATTGAACTAGGCAATTACATGCTGCCATACAAACTCCATGTGCTTTGCCTCAGAGTCGAACCCACAACCTCTCACAGCTTAAGCAAAGAGACTACAACTACACCAACACAGAGAAGTAGGTGAATGACTCTACATTAATTCACATAATCCTAGTGACTGCGAACACAACATGGCCAAACAAAAGCAAAAGACAGTACCTGGCCTATCAATCCAATTGAAACTCATAGGCAACATAGTCCATTGGACTAGGCAATAACATGCAGCCATACAAAGTCCATGGGCCTTGCCTCAAAGTCTAACTCACAACCTCTCGCAGCTCAAGCAAAGAGCCTACCACTACACCAACACAGAGAAATGTGAACCTGACTCTACATTAATTCACATAATCCTAGTGACTGCGAACACAACATGGCCAAACATAAGCAAAAGGCAGTACCTGGCCTATCAATCCAATGGGAACTCATACGCAACACAGTCAATTGAACTACGCAATTACATGCAGCCATACAAACTCCATGGGCCTTGCCTCAGAGTCGAACCCACAACCTCTCGCAGCTTAAGCAAAGAGCCTACCCCTAAACCAACACAGAGAAGTGGGAAACTGATTCTACATTAATTCACATAATCCTACCGACTGCGCACACAACACGGCCAAACAAAAGACAATACCTGGCCTATCAATTCAATGGAAACTCATAGGCAACACAGTCCATTGGACTAGGCAATAACATGCAGCCATACAAAGTCCATGGGCCTTGCCTCAAAGTCTAACTCACAACCTCTCGCAGCTCAAGCAAAGAGCCTACCACTACACCAACACAGAGAAATGTGAACCTGACTCTACATTAATTCACATAATCCTAGTGACTGCGAACACAACATGGCCAAACATAAGCAAAAGACAGTACCTGGCCTATCAATCCAATGGAAAATCATAGGCAACACAGTCCATTGGACTAGACAATTACATGGAGACATACAAAGTCCATGGGCCTTTCCTCAGAGTCAAACCCACAACCTCTCGCAGCCAAGCAAAGAGCCTACCACCACACCAACACAGAGAAGTTGGAAACTGATTCTACATTAATTCACATAATCCTACCGACTGCGCACACAACATGGCCAAACAAAAGACAACACCTGGCCTATCAATCCAATGGAAACTCATAGGCAACACAGTCCATTAGACTAGGCAAATACATGCAGCCATATAAAGTTCATGGGCCTTGCCTCAGAGTCGAACCCACATCCTCTTGGAGAACAAGCAAAGAGCCTACCACTAATCCAACACAGAGAAGTTGGAAACCGACTCTACATTAATTCACATAATCCTAGTGACTGCGCACACAACATGGCCAAACAAAAGCAAAAGACATTACCTGGCCTATCAATCCAATGTAAACTCATAGGTAACACAGTACATTACTAGGATTATGTGAATTAATGTAGAGTCAGGTTCACATTTCTCTGTGTTGGTGTAGTGGTAGGCTCTTTGCTTGAGCTGCGAGAGTTTGTGAGTTAGACTTTGAGGCATGGCCCATGGACTTTGTATGGCTGCATGTTATTGCCTAGTCCAATGGACTATGTTGCCTATGAGTTTCAATTGGATTGATAGGCAAGGTACTGTCTTTTGCTTTTGTTTGGCCATGTTGTGTTCGCAGTCACTAGGATTATGTGAATTAATGTAGAGTCATTCACCTACTTCTCTGTGTTGGTGTAGTTGTAGTCTCTTTGTTGCTTATGAGTTTCAATTTGATTGATAGGCCAGGTACTGTCTTTTGCTTTTGTTTGGCCATGTTATGTGCGCAGTCACTAGGATTATGTGAATTAATGTAGAGTCATTCACCTTCTTCTCTGTGTTGGTGTAGTGGTAGTCTCTTTGCTTAAACTGCGAGAGGTTGTGGGTTCGACTCTGAGGCAAAGCCCAAGGAGTTTGTATGGCAGCATGTAATTGCCTAGTTCAATTGACTGTGTTGCCTATGAGTTTCCATTGAATTGATAGGCCAGGTATTGTCTTTTGTTTGGCCATGTTGTGTGCGCAGTCACTAGGATTATGTGAACTAATGTAAACTCAGTTTCCAACTTCTCTGTGTTGGTGTAATCGTAGGCTATTTCCTTGGGCTGCGAGAAATTGTGGGTTTGACTCTGAGGCAAAGCCCATGGACTTTGTATGGCTGCATGTAATTGCCAAGTCCAATGGACTGTGTTGCCTATGAGTTTCCTTTGAATTGATAGGCCAGGTATTGTCTTTTGTTTGGCCATGTTGTGTGCGCAGTCGGTAGGATTATTTGAATTAATGTAGAAACAGTTTCCCACTTCTCTGTGTTGGTGTAGTGGTAGGCTCTTTGCTTGGGCTGCGAGAGGTTGTGGGTTCGACTCTAATGCAAGGCCCATGGACTTTGTATGTCTCCATGTAATTGTCTAGTCCAATGGACTGTGTTGCCTATGAGTTTCCATTGGTTTGATAGGCCAGGTACTGTCTTTTGCTTTTGTTTGGCCATGTTATGTGCGCAGTCACTAGGATTATGTGAATTAATGAAGAATTGGTTTTCCACTTCTCTGTGTTGGTGTATTAGTAGGCTCTTTCCTTGGGCTACGAGAGGGTGTGGGTTCGACTCTGGGGCAAGGCCAATGGGCTTTGTATGGCTGCATGTAATTGCCTAGTCCAATGTACTGTGTTAGCTTTGAGTTTCCATTGGATTGATAGGCCAGGTGCTGTCTTTTGCTTTTGTTTTGCCATGTTGTGTGCGCAGTCACTAGGATTCTGTGAATTAATGTAGAGTTTGTTTCCAACTTCTCTGTGTTGGTTTAGTGGTAGGCTCTTTGCTTGTTCTCCAAGAGGTTGTGGGTTCGACTCTGAGGCAAGGCCCATTAACTTTGTATGGCTGCATATATTTGCTTAGTCTAATGGACTATGTTGCCTATGATTTCATTGGATTGATAGGCCAGATAATGTCTTTTGCATTTGTTTGGCCATGTTGTGTGCGCAGTCTCTAGGATTATGTGAATTAATGTAGAGTCCTTTACCTACTTCTCTGTGTTGGTGTAGAGGTAGTCTTTCTGCTTAAGCTGCGAAAGGTTGTTGGTTCGACTTTGAGGCAAGGCCCATGGAGTTTGTATGGATGCATGTAATTGCCTATTTCAGTTGACTGTGTTACCTATGAGTTCCTATTGGATTGATAGGCCAGGTACTACCTTTTGCTTTTGTTTGGCCATGTTGTGTGCGCAGTCACTAGGATTATGTGAACTAATGTAAACTCAGTTTTCAACTTCTCTGTGTTGGTGTAGTGGTAGGCTCTTTTCTTGGGCTGCGAGAAAATGTGGGTTTGACTCTGAGGCAAAGCCCATAGACTTTGTATGGCTGCATGTAATTGCCTAGTCCAATGAACTGTGTTGCCTATGAGTTTTCATTGGACTGATAGGCCAGGTATTGTCTTTTGTTTGGTTATGTTGTGTGCGAAGTCGGTAGGATTATGTGAATTAATGTAGAATCAGTTTCCCACTTCTCTGTGTTGGTGTAGTGGAAGGCGCTTTGCTGGGCTGCGAGAAGTTGTGGGTTTGACTCTGAGGCAAGGCCCATGGACTTTGTATGGCTGCATGTAATTGCCTAGTTCAATGGACTGTGTTGCCTATGAGTTTCCATTGGCTTGATAGGCCAGGTAATGTCTTTTGCTTCTGTTTGGCCATGTTGTGTGCGCAGTCACTAGGATTATGTGAATTAATGTAGATGCAGCTTCCTACTTCTTTGTGTTGGTGTGGTTGTAGGCTCTTTGCTTGTTCTGCCAGAGGTTGTGGGATAGACTCTGAGGCAAGGCCCATGGACTCTGTATGGCTGCATGTAATTGCCTAGTCCAATGGATGGGGTTGCCTCTGAGTTTCCATTGGATTGATAGGCCAGGTACTGTCTTTTGCTTTTGTTTGGCCATGTTGTGTGCGCAGTCACTAGGATTATGTGAGTTAATGTAGAGTCAGTTTCACACTTCTCCGTGTTGCTGTAGTGGTAGGCTTTTTTCTTGGGCTGCGAGAGGTTGTGAGTTCGACTCTGAGGCAAGGCCCATGGACTTTTTATGGCTGCATGTAATTGCATAGTCCAATGGACTATGTTACCTATGAGATTCCATTGGATTGATAGGCCAGGTGCCTTCTTTTGCTTTTGTTTGGCCATGTTTTGTGCGCAGTCACTAGGATTATGTGAATTAATGTTGAGTCAGTTTCCCACTTCTCTGTGTTGGTGTAGTGGTAGGCTCTTTGCTTGGGCTGGGAGAGGTTGTGAGTTCGACTCAAATGCAAGGCTCTTGGACTTTGTATGGCTGCATCTAATTGCCTAGTCCAAAGGACTGTCTTGCCTATGAGTTTCCATTGGATTGATAGGCCAGGTATTGACTTTTGCTTTCGTTTGGCCATGTTGTGTGCGCAGTCACTAGGATTATGTGAATTAATATAGAGTCAGTTTCACATTTCTCTGTGTTGGTGTAGTGGTAGGCTCTTTGCTTGAGCTGCGAGAGGTTGTGGATTTGACTCTGAGGCAAGGCCCTTGGACTTTTTATGGCTGCATGTAATTGCCTAGTATAATGGACTGTGTTGCCTATGAGTTTCCATTGGATTGATAGGCCAGGTATTGACTTTTGCTTTCGTTTGGCCATGTTGTGTGCGCAGTCACTAGGTTTATGTGAATTAATGTAGAGTCAGGTTCACATTTCTCTGTGTTGGTGTAGTAGTAGGCTCTTTGCTTAAACTGCGAGAGGTTGTGAGTTCGACTTTGAGGCAAGGCCCATGGACATTGTATGGCTGCATGTTATTGCCTAGTCCAATGGACTATGTTGCTTATGAGCTTCAATTGGATTGATAGGCCAGATACTGTCTTTTGCTTTTGTTTGGCCATGTTGTGTGCGCAGTCACTAGGATTATGTGAATTAATGTAGAGTCATTCACCTACTTCTCTGTGTTGGTTTAGTGGTAGGCTCTTTGCTTAAACTGTGAGAGGTTGTGGGTTCGACTCTGAGGCAAGGCCCATGAACTTTGTATGGCTGCATGTATTTGCCTAGTCTAATGGACTGTGTTGCCTATGAGTTTCCATTGGATTGATAGGCCAGATAATGTCTTTTGCATTTGTTTGGCCATGTTGTGTGCACAGTCACTAGGATTATGAGAACTAATGTAAACTCTGTTACCAACGTCTCTGTGTTGGTGTAGTGGTAGGCTCTTTGCTTGGGCTGCGAGAAATTGTGGGTTTGACTCTGAGGCAAAGCCCATGGACTTTGTATGGCTGCATGTAATTGTCTTGTCCAATGGACTGTGTTGCCTATGAGTTTCCACTGGTTTGATAGGCCAGGTAATGTCTTTTGCTTTTGTTTGGCCATGTTGTGTGCGCAGTCACTAGGAATATGTGAATTAATGTAGACGCAGCTTCCTACTTTTTTGTGTTGGTGTAGTTGTAAGCTCTTTGCTTGTTTTGCCAGAGGTTGTGGGTTTGACTCTGAGGCAAGGCCCATGGACTTTGTATGGCTGCATGTAATTGCCTAGTCCAATGGACTATGTTGTCTATGAGTTTCCATTGGATTGATAGGCCAGGGACTGTCTTTTGCTTTTGTTTGGCCATGTTGTGTGCGCAGTCACTAGGATTATGTGAATTTATGTTGAGTCAGGTTCGCTTTTCTCTGTGTTGGTGTAGTGGTAGGCTCTTTGCTTGGGCTGAGAGAGGTTGTGGGTTTGACTCTGAGACAAGGCCCATGGACTTTGTATGGCTGCATGTAATTGCCTAGTCCAATTGATTGCGTTGCCTATGAGTTTCCATTGGATTGATAGGCCAGGTACCGTCTTTTGCTTTTGTTTGGCCATGTTGTGTGCGCAGTCACTAGGATTATGTGAATTAATGTAGAATCTGTTTTCCACTTCTCTGTGTTGGTGTATTGGTAGGCTCTTTGCTTGGGCTATGAGAGGTTGTGGGTTTGACTCTGGGGCAAGGCCCATGGGCTTTGTATGGCTGCATGCAATTGCCTAGTCCAATGTACTGTGTTACCTATGAGTTTACATTGGATTGATAGGCCAGGTAATGTCTTTTGCTTTTGTTTGGCCATGTTGTGTGCGCAGTCACTAGGATTATGTGAATTAATGTAGAGTCAGTTTCCAACTTCTCTGTGTTGGTTTAGTGGTAGGCTCTTTGCTTGTTCTCCAAGAGGATGTGGGTTCGACTCTGAGGCAAGGCCCATGAACTTTGTATGGCTGCATGTATTTGACTAGTCTAATGGACTGTGTTGCCTATGAGTTTCCATTGGATTGATAGGCCAGGTATTGTCTTTTGTTTGGCCATGTTGTGTGCGCAGTCGGTAGGATTATGTGAATTAATGTAGAATCAGTTTCCCACTTCTCTGTGTTGGTGTAGTGGTAGGCTCTTTGCTTGGGCTGCGAGAAGTTGTGGGTTTGACTTTTAGGCAAAGCCCATGGACTTTGTATGGCTGCATGTAATTGCCTAGTCCAATGGACTGTGTTGCCAATGAGTTTCCATTGAATTGATAGGCCAGGTATTGTCTTTTGTTTAGCCATGTTGTGTGCGCAGTCGGTAGGATTATGTGAATTAATGTAGAAACAGTTTCCCACTTCTCTGTGTTGGTGTAGTGGTAGGCTCTTTGCTTGGCTGCGAGAGGTTGAGGGTTTGACTCTGAGGCAAGGCCCATGGACTTTGTATGTCTGCATGTAATTTTCTAGTCCAATGGACTGTGTTGCCTATGAGTTTCCATTGGATTGATAAGCCAGGTACTGACTTTTGCTTTTGTTTGGCCATGTTGTGTGCGCAGTCGGTAGGATTATGTGAATTAATTTAGTACCAGTTTCTCACTTTTCTGTGTTGGTGTAGTAGTAGGCTCTTTGCTTGGCTGCGCGAGGTTGTGGGTTTGACTCTGAGGCAAGGCCCATGGACTTTGTATGTCTCCATGTAATTGTCTAGTCCAATGGACTGTGTTGCCTATGAGTTTCCATTGGATTGATAGGCCAGGTACTGTCATTTGCTTTTGTTTGGCCATGTTGTGTGCGCAGTCACTAGGATTATGTGAATTAATGTAGAGTCAGTTCCCAACTTCTCTGTGTTGGTTTAGGGGTAGGCTCTTTGCTTAAGCTGCGAGAGGTTGTGGGTTCGACTCTGAGGCAAGGCCCATGGAGTTTGTATGGCTGCATATAATTGCGTAGTTCAATTGACTGTGTTGCCTATGAGTTCCCATTGGATTGATAGGCCAGGTACTGCCTTTTGCTTTTGTTTGGCCATGTTGTGTGCGCAGTCACTAGGATTATGTGAATTAATGTAGAGTCTGGTTCACATTTCTCTGTGTTGGTGTAGTGGTAGGCTCTTTGCTTGAGCTGCGAGAGGTTGTGAGTTCGACTTTGAGGCAAGGCCCATGGACGTTGTATGGCTGCATGTTATTGCCTAGTCCAATGGACTATGTTGCCTATGAGTTTTAATTGGAATGATAGGCCAGGTACTGTCTTTTGCTTTTGTTTGGCCATGTTGTGTGCGCAGTCACTAGGATTATGTGAATTAATGTAGAGTCAGTTTCACACTTCTCTGTGTTGCTGTAGTGGTAGGCTTTTTTCTTGGGCTGCGAGAGGTTGTGAGTTCGACTCTGAGGCAAGGCCCATGGACTTTGTATGGCTGCATGTAATTGCCTAGTCCAATGGACTGTGTTGCCAATGAGTTTCCATTGGATTGATAGGCCAGGTACTGTCTTTTGCTTTCGTTTGGCCATGTTGTGTGCGCAGTCACTAGGATTATTTGAGTTAATGAAGAGTCAGTTTCAAACTTCTCTGTGTTGGTGTAGTGGTAGGCTCTTTGCTTTGGCTGCGAGAAGTTGTGGGTTTGACTCTAATGCAAGGTTCATGGACTTTGTATAACTGCATGTAATTGCCTAGTCCACTGGACTGTGTTGCCTATGAGTTTCCATTGGATTGATAGGCCAGGTATTGACTTTTGCTTTCGTTTGGCCATGTTGTGTGCGCAGTCACTAGGATTATGTGAATTAATGTAGAGTCAGTTTCACATTTCTCTGTGTTGGTGTAGTGGTAGGATCTTTGCTTGGGCTGCGAGAAGTTGTGGGTTTGACTCTGAGGCAAGGCCCATGGACTTTTTATGGCTGCATGTAATTGCCTAGTCCAATGGACTGTGTTGCCTATGAGTTTCCATTGGATTGATAGGCCAGGTATGGACTTTTGCTTTCGTTTGGCCATGTTGTGTGCGCAGTCACTAGGATTATGTGAATTAATGTAGAGGCAGGTTCACATTTCTCTGTGTTGGTGTAGTGGTAGGCTCTTTGCTTGAGCTGCGAGAGGTTGTGAGTTCGACTTTGAGGCAAGGCCCATGGACTTTGTATGGCTGCATGTTATTGCCTAGTCCAATGGACTGTGTTGCCTATGAGTTTCCATTGGATTGATAAGCCAGGTACTGTCTTTTGCTTTTGTTTAGCCATGTTGTGTGCGCAGTCGGTAGGATTATGTGAATTAATGTAGAATCAGTTTCCCACTTCTCTGTATTGGTGTAGTGGTAGGCTCTTTGCTTAGCTGCGAGAGGTTGTGGGTTTGACTCTGAAGCAAGGCCCATGGACTTTGTATGTCTCCATGTAATTGTCTAGTCCAATGGACTGTGTTGCCTATGAGTTTCCATTGGATTGATAGGTCAGGTACTGTCTTTTGCTTTTGTTTGGCCATGTTGTGTGCGCAGTCACTAGGATTATGTGAATTAATGTGGAGTCAGTTTCCAACTTCTCTGTGTTGGTTTAGTGGTAGGCTCTTTGCTTGTTCTCCAAGAGGTTGTGGGTTCGACTCTGAGGCAAGGCCCATGAACTTTGTATGGCTGCATGTATTTGCCTAGTCTAATGGACTGTGTTGCCTATGAGTTTCCATTGGATTGATAGGCCAGATAATGTCTTTTGCATTTGTTTCGCAATGTTGTGTGCACAGTCACTAGGATTATGTGAACTAATGTAAACTCAGTTTCCATCTTGTCTGTGTTGGTGTAGTGGTAGGCTCTTTGCTTGGGCTGCGACAAATTGTGGGTTTGACTCAGAGGCAAAGCCCATGGACTTTGTATGGCTGCATGTAATTGTTTAGTCCAATGGACTGTGTTGCCTATGAGTTTCCATTGGCTTGATAGGCCAGGTAATGTCTTTTGCTTTTGTTTGGCCATGTTGTGTGCGCAGTCTCTAGGAATATGTGAATTAATGTAGACGCACCTTCCTACTTTTTTGTGTTGGTGTAGTTGTAAGCTCTTTGCTTGTTCTGCCAGAGGTTGTGGGTTTGACTCTGAGGCAAGGCCCATGGACTTTGTATGGCTGCATGTAATTGCCTAGTCCAATGGACTACGTTGTATATGAGTTTCCATTGGATTGATAGGCCAGGGACTGTCTTTTGCTTTTGTTTGGCCATGTTGTGTGTGCAGTCACTAGGATTATGTGAATTTATGTTGAGTCAGTTTCGCTCTTCTCTGTGTTGGTTTAGTGGTAGGCTCTTTGCTTGGGCTACAAGAGGTTGTGGGTTCGACTCTGAGGCAAGGCCCATGGACTTTGTATGGCTGCATGTAATTGCCTAGTCCAATTGATTGCTTTGCCTATGAGTTTCTATTGGATTGATAGGCCAGGTACTGTCTTTTGCTTTTGTTTGGCCATGTTGTGTGCGCAGTCACTAGGATTATGTGAATTAATGTAGAATCAGTTTTTCACTTCTCTGTGTTGGTGTATTGGTAGGCTCTTTGCTTGGGCTACGAGAGGTTGTGGGTTCGACTCTGGGGCAAGGCCCATGGGCTTTGTATGGCTGCATTTAATTGCCTAGTCTAATGTACTGTGTTACCTATGAGTTTCCATTGGATTGATAGGCCAGGTACTGTCTTTTGCTTTTGTTTGGCCATGTTGTGTGCGCAGTCACTAGGATTATGTGAATTAATGTAGAGTCGGTTTCCAACTTCTCTGTGTTGGTTTAGTGGTAGGCTCTTTGCTTGTTCTCCAAGAAGTTGTGGGTTCGACTCTGAGGCAAGGCCCATGAACTTTGTATGGCTGCATGTATTTGCCTAGTCTAATGGACTGTGTTGCCTATGAGTTTCCATTGGATTGATAGGCCAGGTATTGTCTTTTGTTTGGCCATGTTGTGTGCGCAGTCGGTAGGATTATGTGAATTAATGTAGAATCAGTTTCCCACTTATCTGTGTTGGTGTAGTGGTAGGCTCTTTGCTTGGCTGCGAGAGGTTGTGGGTTTGACTTTGAGGCAAGGCCCATGGACTTTGTATGTCTCCATGTAATTGTCTAGTTCAATGGACTGTGTTGCCTATGAGTTTCCATTGGCTTGATAGGCCAGGTAATGTCTTTTGCTTTTGTTTGGCCATGTTGTGTGCACATTCACTAGGATTATGTGAATTAATGTAGACGCAACTTCCTACTTCTTTGTGTTGGTGTAGTTGTAGGCTCTTTGCTTGTTCTGCCAGAGGTTGTGGGTTTGACTCAGAGGCAAGGCCCATGGACTTTGTATGGCTGCATGTAATTGCCAAGTCCAATGGACTGTGTTGCCTACGAGTTTCCATTGGATTGATAGGCCAGGTATTGTCTTTTGCTTTTGTTTGGCCATGTTGTGTGCGCAGTCACTAGGATTATGTGAATTAATGTAGAATCCGTTTCCCACTTCTCTGTGTTGGTGTAGTGGAAGCTGCTTTGCTTGGCTGCGAGAGGTTGTGGGTTTGACTCTGCGGCATGGCCCATGGACTTTGTATGGCTGCATGTAATCGCCTAGTTCAATGGACTGTGTTGCCTATGAGTTTCCATTGGCCTGATAGGCCAGGTTATGTCTTTTGCTTTTGTTTGGCCATGTTGTGTGCGCATTCACTAGGATTATGTGAATTAATGTAGACGCAGCTTCCTACTTCTTTGTGTTGGTGTAGTTGTAGGCTCTTTGCTTGTTCTGCCAGAGGTTGTGGGTTTGACTCTGAGGCAAGGCCCATGGACTTTGTGAGGCTGCATGTAATTGCCTATTCCAATGGGCTATGTTGTCTATGAGTTTCCATTGGATTGATAGGCAAGGGACTGTCTTTAGCTTTTGTTTGGCCATGTTGTGTGCGCAGTCACTAGGATTATGTGAATTTATGTTGAGTCAGTTTCGCACTTCTCTGTGTTGGTGTAGTGGTGGGCTCTTTGCTTGGGCTGTAAGAGGTTGTGGGTTTGACTCTGAGGCAAGGCCCATGGACTTTGTATGGCTGCATGTAATTGCCTAGTCCAATGAATTGATAGGCCAGGTACTGTCTTTTGTTTTCGTTTGGCCATGTTTTGTGCGCAGTCACTAGGATTATGTGAGTTAATGTAGAGACAGTTTCACACTTCTCTGTGTTGCTGAAGTGGTAGGCTTTTTTGTTGGGCTGCGTGAGGTTGTGAGTTCGACTCTGAGGCAAGGCCCATGGACTTTGTATGGCTGCATGTAATTGCATAGTCCAATGGACTGCGTTACCTATGAGTTTCCATTGGATTGATAGGCCAGGTGCTTTCTTTTGCTTTTGTTTGGCCATGTTGTGTGCGCAGACACTAGGAATATGTGAATTAATGTAGAGTCAGTTTCACATTTCTCTTTGTTGGTGTAGTGGTAGGCTCTTTGCTTGGGCTTTGAGAGGTTGTGGGTTTGACTCTGAGGCAAGGCCCATGGACTTTTTATGGCTGCATGTAATTGCCTAGTCCAATGGACTTTGTTGCCTATGAGTTTCCATTGGATTGATAGGCCAGGTATTGACTTTTGCTTTCGTTTGGCCATGTTGTGTGCGCAGTCACTAGGATTATGTGAATTAATGTAGAGTCAGTTTCACATTTCTCTGTGTTGGTGTAGTGGTAGGCTCTTTGCTTGGGCTGCGAGAGGTTGTGGGTTTGACTCTGAGGCAAGGCCCATGGACTTTTTATGGCTGCATGTAATTGCCTAGTCCAATGGACTGTGTTGCCTATGAGTTTCCATTGGATTGATAGGCCAGGTACTGTATTTTGTTTTCGTTTGGCCATGTTGTGTGCGCACTCACTAGGATTATGTGAATTAATGTAGAGGCAGGTTCACATTTCTCTGTGTTGGTGTAGTGGTAGGCTCTTTGCTTGAGCTGCGAGAGGTTGTGGGTTTGACTCTGAGGCAAGGCCCATGGACTTTTTATGGCTGCATGTTATTGCCTAGTCCAATGGACTGTGTTGCCTATGAGTTTCCATTGGATTGATAAGCCAGGTACTGTCTTTTGCTTTTGTTTAGCCATGTTGTGTGCGCAGTCGGTAGGATTATGTGAATTAATGTAGAATCAGTTTCCAACTTCTCTGTGTTGGTTTAGTTGTAGGCTCTTTGCTTGTTCTCCAAGAGGTTGTGGGTTCGACTCTGAGGCAAGGCCCATGAACTTTGTATGGCTGCATGTATTTGCCTAGTCTAATGGACTGTGTTGCCTATGAGTTTCCATTGGATTGATAGGCCAGATAATGTCTTTTGCATTTGTTTCGCCATGTTGTGTGCACAGTCACTAGGATTATGTGAACTAATGTAAACTCAGTTTCCAACTTGTCTGTGTTGTTGTAGTGGTAGGCTCTTTGCTTGGGATGCGAGAAATTGTGGGTTTGACTCTGAGGCAAAGCCCATGGACTTTGTATGGCTGCATGTAATTGTTTAGTCCAATGGACTGTGTTGCCTATGAGTTTCCATTGGCTTGATAGGCCAGGTAATGTCTTTTGCTTTTGTTTGGCCATGTTGTGTGCGCAGTCGCTAGGAATATGTAAATTAATGTAGACGCAGCTTCCTACTTTTTTGTGTTGGTGTAGTTGTAAGCTCTTTGCTTGTTCTGCCAGAGGTTGTGGGTTTGACTCTGAGGCAAGGCCCATGGACTTTGTATGGCTGCATGTAATTGCCTAGTCCAATGGACTATGTTGTATATGAGTTTCCATTGGATTGATAGGCCAGGGACTGTCTTTTGCTTTTGTTTGGCCATGTTGTGTGCACAGTCACTAGGATTATGTGAACTAATGTAAACTCTGTACCAACTTCTCTGTGTTGGTGTAGTGGTAGGCTCTTTGCTTGGGCTACAAGAGGTTGTGGGTTCGACTCTGAGGCAAGGCCCATGGACTTTGTATGGCTGCATGTAATTGCCTAGTCCAATTGATTGCTTTGCCTATGAGTTTCTATTGGATTTATAGGCCAGGTAATGTCTTTTGCTTTTGTTTGGCCATGTTGTGTGCGCAGTCACTAGGATTATGTGAATTAATGTAGAATCAGTTTCCCAGTTCTCTGTGTTGCTGTAGTGGAAGGCTCTTTGCTTAGCTGCAAGAGGTTGTGGGTTTGACTCTGAGGCAAGGCCCATGGAGTTTGTATGGCTGCATGTAATTGCCTAGTTCAATTAACTGTGTTGCCTATGAGTTCCCATTGGATTGATAGGCCAGGTACTGTCTTTTGCTTTTGTTTGGCCATGTTGTGTGCGCAGTCACTAGGATTATGTGAATTAATGTAGACGCAGCTTCCTACTTCTTTGTGTTGGTGAAGTTGTAGGCTCTTTGCTTGTTCTGCCAGAGATTGTGGGTATGACTCTGAGGCAAGGCCCATGGACTTTGTATGGCTGCATGTAATTGCGTAGTCCATTGGACTATGTTGTCTATGAGTTTCCATTGGATTGATAGGCCAGGGACTGTCTTTTGTTTTTGTTTGGTCATGTTGTGTGCGCAGTCACTAGGATTATGTGAATTAATGTAGAGTCATTCTCTTCTCTGTGTTGGTGTAGTGGTAGGCTCTTTCCTTGGGTTACAGGAAGTTGTGGGTTTGACTTTGAGGCAAAGCCCATGGACTTTGTATGGTTGAATGTAATTGCCTAGTCCAATGGACTGTGTTGCCTATGAGTTTTCATTGAATGAATAGGCCAGGTATTGTCTTTTGTTTGGCCATGTTGTGTGCGCAGTCGGTAGGATTATGTGAATTAATGTAGAATCAGTTTCCCACTTCTCTGTGTTAGTGTAGTGGTAGGCTTTTTGCTTGGCTGCGAGAAGTTGTGGGTTTGACTCTGAGGCAAGGCCCATGGACTTTGTATGTCCCCATGTAATTGTCTAGTCCAATGGACTGTGTTGCCTATGAGTTTCCATTGGATTGATAGGCCAGGTACTGTCTTTTGCTTTTGTTTGGCCATGTTGTGTGCGCAGTCACTAGGATTATGTGAATTAATGTAGAAATGGTTTTCCACTTCTCTGTGTTGGTGTATTGGTAGGCTCTTTGCCTTGGCTATGAGAGGTTGTGGGTTTGACTCTGGGGCAAGGCCCATGGGCTTTGTATGGCTGCATGTAATTGCCTAGTCCAATGTACTGTGTTACCTATGAGTTTCCGTTGGATTGATAGGCCACGTACTGTCTTTTGCTTTTGTTTGGCCATGTTGTGTGCGCAGTCACTAGGATTATGTTAATTAATGTAGAGTCGGTTTCCAACTTCTCTGAGTTGGTTTAGTGGTAGGCTCTTTGCTTGTTCTCCAAGAGGTTGTGGGTTCGACTCTGAGGCAATGCCCATGAACTTTACATGGCTGCATGTAAGTGCCTAGTCTAATGGACTGTGTTGCCTATGAGTTTCCATTGGATTGATAGGCCAGATAATGTCTTTTGCATTTGTTTGGCCATGTTGTGTGCGTAGTCACTAGGATTATGTGAATTAATGTAGAGTCATTCACCTACTTCTCTGTGTTGGTGTAGTGGTAGGCTCTTTGCCCTGGCTACGAGAGTTTGTGGGTTCGACTCTGGGGCAAGACCCATGGGCTTTGTATGGCTGCATGTAATTGCCTAGTCCAATGTACTGTGTTACCTATGAGTTTCTATTGGATTGATAGGCTAGGTACTGTCTTTTGCTTTTGTTTGGCCATGTTGTGTGCGCAGTCACTAGGATTATGTTAATTAATGTAGAGTCGGTTTCCAACTTCACTGAGTTGGTTTAGTGGTAGGCTCTTTGCTTGTTCTCCAAGAGGTTGTGGGTTCGACTCTGAGGCAAGGCCCATGAACTTTGTTTGGCTGCATGTAATTGCCTAGTCTAATGGACTGTGTTGCCTATGAGTTTCCATTTGATTGAATGGCCAGGTACTGTCTTTTGTTTTCGTTTGGCCATGTTGTGTGCGCAGTCACTAGGATTATGTGAATTAATGCTATTGGATTTTTCAAGTCAGTATTCACACAGCAGTTTCTGCTATTTCATGTATTCCCCTTACATAGTCACTGGTGTGCATACCTTATCTCCCCATAGTGATGTTTTTTTAGGTTTTTGCACCCAGTTCGGACTTAGAATGGTGTTCCAAACGTTATTCCTATTTGTTAGTATTTTTTCGTTTGTGAACCCTCCCCAACCACACCTATTGCCAATCCATATCATACGCATAAATAGCCTGGGTCTCAGCTTCCCATACACGGTAGGTTTTTTAACTGCATGAGAGGACACACACAAGCTAGGGACCCCAACGTAGAGAAATACTTTGGCGTAGTGTTGGGGCTCTATTGCATTGATCAATTCAGTAGCTAAATTTCTCTTGATTCATATGTTCATGGCAGTAATGCAGATTCCATTTTTCACATATTCACTCTTGCATATAGCTATTGAATTTTTCAAGTCAGTATTCACACAGCAGTTTCTGCTATTTCATGTATTCCCCTTACATAGTCACTGGTGTGCATACCTTATCTCCCCATAGTGCCTGGGATCTGACCCAGACACTAGCAGTTTTGCACTCCTACCCAAAACTGGGCTGTTCCCTGAACTCACTACCTCCACGGTTCAACTCTTAACTGAACTTCAACTAACTAACTGGTTTTCCCACCTCCAGGCCTGTGAACTCCTTGGTGGGTGGGGCCAACCGCCTGGCACCGCCCCACCTGGTGTGGACATCAGCCCCTGGAGGGAGGCAACAACGGTTTTGTGTCTGACTAGTGTAACTATCCGGGAAAGGGGGTGTGTGTGTGTGTTATGTCTGTGACTAACTGGCTAGTCCAGGGCGTCACACTTGCACCCCCTTCTTGTGATGTGAAGGTGTGTAGTCAGTGCCTACGTGTAATTCCTGACACCACTCCTCTGGCTGACTTGGTGAGCTGTCACTGACTGGGTGGGGTGCAGTAATGGTGGATGCTGCTGCTGCTTGGATAGCATGTGTATCTACTGTGAACAGCTTATCAATGGTGGCAAATCGGGGCAGCTTAACCTCTTGCTCTCCGCAGTTCAACACTCTCACGCGCACTCTTCCCTTCCGTATTAATGAATAAAACTGTGATATAAATAGTATATAGATACCCCACAAATGCAGATAAAGGTAGGTTATGGGAAAAGGGAGAAGAGGGAAACAGGAAAATAGTGTAATAAAGTATACCTTCCAGGGGGGAGAGGAAATGGCAGCACAGCCAGTGGAGGTGAAGCAAGGGGAAGCCTGCAACTAAATTGTTGAGAGCATTATCACATGGTGACTGAGCCTGATTGTAACGGGAGCATAGAGGTGCCGATCCTGTCTTACCTGCGTTGGTGTAGAAGTGGGTTTCCAGTGGTGGAGTCAGCTGTGTGCAGTGGTGGCTGTGGGTTCTTTTATGTGCGACCGTAGTAATAGCTGCGCCCACTTCCTGTATGGGAGTGGAATGCAGTGAGGCTAATGGAACGCACGTCCACGTGCCGCGCCCCTGAAGGTAATACCGATCATTGAATACAAAAAAATTTCTCATACTACTGTATGGGGGTCCCTATATTTAATATGATATCCAAGCCACAGCATCCACCGTTACTTCACCACACCCATTCAGTGACAGCTCACCAAGTCAACCAGAGGAGTGGTGTAAGGAATTACACGTAGGCACTGACTCCACACCTTCACATCACAAGAAGCGGGTCCACAGGGTAGTGCAAGAATACGAGCAAGTCTTCAGCAAACATCCGCTAGACTTTGGGAGAATAAAAGGGGTCCATATTCATGGTTTAAGAACTTGGGTTCTAACGTGCCCAGAGTATGCTCCACTCTATGCTCCCTTTACAATCAGGCTCAGTCACCATGTGATAACGCTCTCAACTCTTTAGTTGCAGGCTTCCTTTTGCTTCACCTCCACTGGCTGTGCTGCCATTTCCTCTCACCCCCAGAAGGTATACTTTATTACACTATTTTCCTCTTTCCCTGTTCCCCCTTTTCCCATAACCTACCTTTATTTACAATTGTGGGGTATCTATATGATATTTACATCATAGTTTTATTCATTAGTGCGGAAGGGAAGAGTGCCCGTGAGAGTGTTAAACTGCGGAGAGCAGGAGGTTAAGCTGCCCCGACTTGCCACCATTGATAAGCTGTTCACAGTAGATACACATGCTATCCAAGTAGCAGCATCCACTATTACTGCACCCCACCCAGTCAGTGACTGCTCACCAAGTCAGCCAGAGGAGTGGTGTAAGGAATTACACGTAGGCACTGACTCCACACCTTCACATCACAAGAAGCGGGTCCACAGGGTAGTGCAAGAATACGAGCGAGCAAGTCTTCAGCAAACATCCGCTAGATTTTGGGGGAATAAAAGGGGTCCAACACTACATCCCCACAGGTGCACACCCACCCATCAAAGAGAGCTATAAGCCAATACCACCTTCACATTACCAGTGTACCAAGGACATGTTGAGCAACATGAAGGCGGCTGGGGTTATCCGTGACAGTTGTAGCCTTTGGGCAGCTCCGTTGGTCCTGTTAAAGAAGAAGGACAGCACCACTCCCCCGTATTGAGGAATCGCTAGCTGCATTGAGAACTGCAAATTATTTTTCTACCCTTGATCTCACTAGTCACTATTGGCTAGTGTCCGTTGCTGAGGCAGACCGGGGGAAGACCGCCTTTGCCACCCCTATGGCGCTGGAGGTCGGCAGACTGTTGTTCAAAAGCAGTGTCTGACGAACAAATTTGCTTCATCCTGAGGAACTGGCCAGTCGGTACGGCCCGGATGGTGGAGGGGGTATGAGCAGAAGAAGCATGCAGCAGTGCGTTGACTGATGTTTCCTTCCTATGGACGTCGGTCTGAACAATTCGCTCAGAACCGAATGAAATTTTAATATCCAGGAAGTCAACGCAACTGCTGCTATGCTTATGCGTCAATCTGATGTTAAAGGTGTTGTTATTAAGTTCCTCCATAAATGTCTCGAGCTGCTCCACAGTGCCCTGCCAAAAAATCAAAATATCATCAATATACCTTAGCCAGCACTGCACATGGGCGCCAGCCCCTGCACCTCCGTCACCAAAAACCAACCAATCCCAGTACCTCTGCCTTCTATCTAGGTGCCTTGAGTTATGTCCTGTAAACTGTCACAGCGACCCAGACACACATGTGTAGTAGGGGAATATCCCTGCTGAGATGCCAGTGCTAGAGCACTCGTTTGCTGTGGAGTTGAACGCTATGTGAGCAGTTCTTACCTTCAATGAGCAGAAGTCTCTTTTTTCAGATTTCAATATCTCTGTGGGTATCTGGCAGAAATATGGAATACTCTTTACTGCTAAGACCCTGTACACCACTCCCACTAAAGGGGGCTTTACACGCTGCGACATCGCTAATGCGGAGTCGTTGGGGTCACGGAATTTGTGACGCACATCCGGCCGCATTAGCGATGTTGCTGCGTGTGACACCGATGAGCGATTTTGCATCGTTGCAAAAACGTGCAAAATCGCTCATCGGTGACATGGGTCTCCATTCTCGATTATCGTTACTGCAGCAGTAACGATGTAGTTCGTCGCTCCTGCGGCAGCACACATCACTCCGTGTGACACCGCAGAAACGAGGAACCTCTCCTTACCTGCCTCCCAGCCGCTATGAGGAAGGAAGGAGGTGGGCGGGATGTTCCGGCCACTCATCTCCGCCCCTCCGCTGCTATTGGGCGGTCGCTCAGTGACGTCGCTGTGACGCCGCACGGACCGCCCCCTTAGAAAGGAGGCGGTTCGCCGGTCACAGCGACGTCGCCGGTCAGGTAAGTATGTGTGACGGGTCTGGTCGGTGTTGTGCGGCATGGGCAGCGATTTGCCCGTGTCGCGCAACAGATGGGGCGGGTACCCACACTAGCGATATCGGGACTGATATCGCAGTGTGTAAAGTAGCCTTTAGTCACATGACCAAGACTGTATCTGTGTCCCTACAACACACTTGAGACAAATGTGTGTGTGAGCCTGCATTGTGGGGTATATATAATATATTATAGAGCTGGGAAGGATCATTCTAAGCAGTGAGCTGTTCCAGTATTTGTAGGAAAATACCCAGTAGAAGCATCAAACACAGCACCAATACCTCCCATCAGTATCCCACCACAGTGCCATGTAACCCATGCCCTACACTCCCATCTACACCAATACTATACAGGCACAAACTAGTATATCTGACTAAAAGCCCCCAAAATATGAAGAACGGCCTATAGTTGAGTGTGGATATAAAATCTATGTGAGCAGAGCTAGAATAGAAATCACTGATCGCATTGAAGTCATTCTGACCATAAATCACCATGATATCAAGGTGAGGAGTTGTGTGTTACTGCTGGGAGGAAAGGGTTAACAGTGGAATATTAAGGTGCATTTCTGTGTGCAGTGTTACTAGTCAATGTAACAATTCAATATGAGCTGCTCTTGGTGCCGGGGGAGGGAGATGCTCTCCTGAGCAAGATAGATGGGGAATGAACATGATATCTATATAGTGTAAGGCAGGGGGTCTCAAACTCGGCTGGGTGTATGGGCCGCACAGAGGAAAAAAATAATTTGGGGGGCTGCATTCTTTGCAGGACAAAGTGACATTTTTATTGGTACCATATATATATATTTTTTTCACACACCTTTGGATGACTGATTTTCAACATTTTTCACTTGTTTATTATAACAAATGTGCACATTCTTTGGTTAAATCTAAAAAAAAAAAATTTGATGTTAAAAAAAAGTCATGCCTTATTTTGTTTTTTTTTACATTTTATCCCTTTCTTTTAACTAATAGTGTTACAATTATGACGCTAGCGTTTTGTGAAGGGAATGCTTTGCCTACTTCCGTGACTATGGCCTTCCGGAACTGCTGCATTTTGGCTGACCTCTCCGCCTCGGGAATAAGAGACATAAAGTTCTCCTTGTAGCGTGGGTCTAACAGTGTTACCAACCAGTAATGATTGTCGGCCAAGATGTTCTTAACGCGAGGGTCACGAGACAGGCAGCTTACCATAAAGTCATCCATGTGCGCCAGACTCTTAACAGCCATCACTTCAGTATCCAGACCAACACGATGACTGAACATGCTGTCCTCCTCCTTCTCCTCCTCCTCCTCCTCCTCCTCCTCCTCATCATCTACCCTGTCCTCTGGCCAGCCACGCTGAACTGAGCATATGATTGGTATGCATGTCATATCCTCAATTTGGCCGGAGAGTTGCTCCATGTCTTCATCCTCCTCCTCGTCATAGTCCTCCACTGCACGTTGTGATGAGACGAGGCTGGACTGTGTGTTATCACCCACACCCACTACTGTTTCTTGCTCCAACTCATCGTGTTCCGCCTGCAATGCATCATGTTTGGTTTTGAGCAGAGACCGTTTTAAAAGGCAGAGAAGCGGTATGGTGACGCTAATAATGGCGTCATCGCCGCTCACCATCTTGGTGGAGTCCTCAAAGTTTTGGAGGATGGTACATAGGTCGGACATCCATCTCCACTCCTCAGGTGTTATGTGTGGAGTTTGACCCATTTCCCGACGGCTTAGGTGATGCAGGTACTCAACAACTGCCCTCTTCTGCTCACATATCCTGATCAACATGTGCAGAGTTGAATTCCAACGCGTGGGGACATCACACACCAGTCTGTGAGCCGGAAGATGCAAACGACGCTGAAAGCCGGCAAGGCCGGCTGAAGCAGTAGGTGACTTTCGAAAATGTGCAGACAGGCAGCGAACCTTTACCAGCAGATCAGACAGCTCTGGGTATGACTTTAGAAACCGCTGAACCACGAGGTTGAGCACATGGGCCATGCATGGAACATGTGTCAGCTGGCCTCGCCTCAAAGCCGCCACCAGGTTCCGGCCATTGTCACACACAACCTTTCCTGGCTTTAGGTTCAGAGGTGTGAGCCAGTGATCTGCATGCTGTTTTAGAGCTGTCCACACCTCTTCTGCATTGTGGGGTTTGTCACCTATGCAGATTAGCTGCAGCACAGTCTGTTGCCGCTTCGCCGAGGCAGTGCTGCAGTGCTTCCAGCTTGGGACTGGTGTGGAGGGTAAAGTGGATGAGGATGCGCAGGAGGAGGAGGAGGCTGAAGAGCATGACATTCCGGAGCTGTAGAGTGTGGGTGAAACCCTGACTGAGGTAGGGCCTGCAAACCTTGGTGTGGGAAGGACTTGTTCCGTTCCTCGCTCAAACTGGGTCCCAGCTGGGCTGGGCTGGGTCCCTACCCGGCTGGGTAGGGCGTTGTGGGGGGTTTGTCTATCTCCGTTTGAGGTGAGTTTGTTTAAGTTAGCCTTTCTTTGGCGTTTTTTGGAGCCCTGCGGGTTGGGGAGTTGGTATCGCCCAGTAAGGCGTTCCCCGGGGGCTTGGATTGGGGTGACATTATGTCAGTGGAAAACGGAGTTGAATTTTGGATTAGGAAATCGAAAACTGATCAGAGAGGTGTGGGTAGACTAGTCCGTTTGGGGATGGTTGTGGCATCTGATATGTGCCCGTTCAAGTGTCTCGGGAATTTTCAACAGATCCGTCCGAAGGTGGATGGCCCCTTATTATGTCACGAGGATGGGTCCTTTTTATCGAGATACCAATTTGTGAGTGTTTTTAGGGCATGTTTGAAGTCGTTGGGGTTAGATCCGAAGTCTTTCGGATTGGGGCAGCGACGGAGGCCTCTATATGCGGCCTACCGGAGGAGACAGTTAAGCAGATTGGTAGGTGGAAGTCGCAGCGCTTTAAGTCGTATGTACGTCCCCAGGTGGTTGTTGGCAATTGAGGGGAAAAGGGGGGGTATTAGGGTAGCAATGGGGGGGGTGAGAGTGTGTGTTTTTTGTCAATTTGGTTTGGTGAGGCAATAAAATGGTGTCGTCTGTACATTTTGTATTGCAGAAGCACCCCCTCTTCCTTCCCTGGTCTGGATCCTTGGCCACTCTTATGTGTATTGGGGAGCCCGACGAGCGGACGCGAGATGGAACGGGAGACAGCTAGGTTTTGAGAAGGACCTGGCTCTCGTGCGATGGCTCGGTGTTCGGGGGTTAGGGTGGAACAGGGTGTTGCAGGAGGTGCATAGATACGCCCGGTTGGACAGACCTCCTGACATGTTAGTGTTGCATGCCGGGGGGAATGATTTGGGTGGGCGTCCTTTTCGAATCTTGATAAAGGACATCAAACATGATTTGTTACGGTTATGGGTGTCGTTTCCAGGTCTAACGATAGTCTGGTCGGAGATAGTAGCGAGAAAGAGTTGGCAGAAAGCGCGGTCAGTTGACAGGTTGAACAAGGCGCGGGCGAAGGTTAATAGGGCGATCTCGAAGTTTGTTAGTCGGAACGGGGGTATAGCAATACGGCATGTTGAGTTGGAAAGGACGGAAGAGGAATTTTGGTTGGCTGACGGGGTACACCTTAATGCGGTGGGAACTGACTTATGGGCTCTTGGCTTGCAGGGAGGTATTGAGAGGGCCCTTTGGTTGCGGGGGGTCTCAGGCACTTGAAGGGTTTCAAGGTGCCTTCGTTGTGGTGTTGTTTATTGGTGGGTCCTTGAAGTTGGTTTAAAATTGGTTCGGGGATTCATCCGGGTATGGATCCCCTCATTGGCAGAATTGATGGTCCCCTGGTGATTTTGGGGGGGAACCCCGACGGGGTATGTCGGGGCCCCTGGGGGTGTGGTTGGGGTTGACGGAGGATTAACCCTTACCATTTGGTGCTCCTGAGCCAGTGTGGGTAACGGCTGGGAGCAAGTTGAGGTTTTTTATTGCTCGGTTATGGGAATCACCAGGGTTTTGGTAGCTTCAAGGACCTTACCACATTGCAAATTTTATTGGTTATGTATTCTTGTTAATAAAATGGCTGCTATGGCCAAAATTATCCAAAGATAAATTTGTGTCTGTGTAATTACTTTTAAATAAGAAATGGGAATGGAGGTGTGGGGTATGAAAGGAAGACCGGAGTCAACAATTCCAGGGTCAAGCATGTTTATTTGCCTAAGCTTCGTTCCAGGGTAGAAAGGGTAAGAGTGCCTTTCAGAATTCGAAGTGGTCGGACTGTACGGGCCACCAAGAACTGCAGGAGAGCTTGAACATCTTCCCATGGATTTGCGACATCCTCCCTCATCAGTTACGTAGGTAAGCAGGTTCTCAGCATTGCAGCCCATTTGTTATCTTAAGTTAGTTAAGCGGGGTTAACTAACCTGTCAGTTCAGCCTCAGGTCTAAAGCAGAGGCCTGGACTCCACTCCTTACTCCTCACTCCACAACTCTCCTTAAAAACAACTGACTCCTTTTTCCTGCCCCGGGGTCTCCAGACCCCTAGGTGGGCGTTTCCTTCCGTCTGGTCCTGCCCACTGGTGTGCCTGTCTTTCCCTGGGGGAGGTGACTAGGGTTTTCTGGTTGGCTTTGTGTGACTTAGGTGAGGGAAGTTGTTATGCGGGGGCCTATGTGTGACTACCTGCAGTGTCAGGGCGTCACATATGTATGTGTGTATGTCTGCTAAAGGAATCCGCACCGTCATATTTACAAACACAAAATGTTGACTCTATGCACAGAAGAGAGTCATTCTATTTACATGATTTGTGTTTTTTTACCTTTTAAAACTATCATTAAATGTTAAGTTTTAGTTAGGGATTTATGCTTCTGTCTGTCTCTCTCCCAGTCTCTGTCATCTGTCTGTCTCTGTGTGTCTCTATCTCTATCCATGTCTGTCTGTCTCTCTATCTCTGTCTGTCTCTCTGTGTCTGTCTGTCTCTCTCTCTCTTTGTGGCTGTCTGTTTCTATGTCTGTCTGTCTCTTTTCCAGGCCTGTCTCTTTTCCAGGTCTGTCTCTTTTCCAGGTCTGTCTCTTTCCCTGTCTGTCTGTCTCTTCCCCTGTCTGTCTCTTCCCCTGTCTGTCTCTTCCCCTGTCTGTCTCTGTATTTCTTTGTCTGTCTCTGTCTTTCTCTTCCCCTGTCTGTCTCTTTCCCTGTCTCTCTCTGCCTGTCTCTCTTTGTCTCTCTCTGTCTGACTCATTCCCTGTTTGTCTCTTTCCCTGTCTATCTCTGTATTTCTTTGTCTGTCTCTATCTGTCTGTCTCTCTCTGTCTGTCTCTTCCCCTGTCTGTCTCTTTCCCTGTCGGTCTGCCTTTTCTCCTGCCTGTCTCTGTATGTTTGTCTCTGTCTGTTTCCCTATCTGCCTCTGTCTCTTTCTCTGTCTCTGTCTGTCTGCCTTTTTTCCCTGTCTATCTCTGTCTGTCTCTTTCCCTGTCTGCCTCTGTCTGTTTGTCTCTGTCTCTTTCCCTGTCTGTCTATGCCTATCTGTCTCTGTCTGTTTGTCTCTCAGTCTGTGTCTGTCTCTCTCTATCTGTCTCCCCACTGACATCATATTATCTCACACATAAGCTTCTTATACTATGAATGTCCTTTGTTCTTATAGCAACCAATCACAGCTGCTATTAATAACTTGCAGCTCCCACCTCCATTCAGTTTAATGGAGGCAGGTTTTTTGGAGAGTAACTGTAAAGCGCGGGGTTAAATATTCCTGTTAAAACATAGTCTACGACGTTCCCTGAGTCACATGAGGTGTCTGCAAAATTTTGTGTTTGTAAATATGACGGTGCGGATTCCTTTAGCAGACATACACACATACATATGTGACGCCCTGACACTGCAGGTAGTCACACATAGGCCCCCGCATAACAACTTCCCTCACCTAAGTCACACAAAGCCAACCAGAAAATCCTAGTCACCTCCCCCAGGGAAAGACAGGCACACCAGTGGGCAGGACCAGACGGAAGGAAACGCCCACCTAGGGGTCTGGAGACCCCGGGGCAGGAAAAAGGAGTCAGTTGTTTTTAAGGAGAGTTGTGGAGTGAGGAGTAAGGAGTGGAGTCCAGGCCTCTGCTTTAGACCTGAGGCTGAACTGACAGGTTAGTTAACCCCGCTTAACTAACTTAAGACAACAAATGGGCTGCAATGCTGAGAACCTGCTTACCTACGTAACTGATGAGGGAGGATGTCGCAAATCCATGGGAAGATGTTCAAGCTCTCCTGCAGTTCTTGGTGGTCCGTACAGTCCGACCACTTCGAATTCTGAAAGGCACTCTTACCCTTTCTACCCTGGAACGAAGCTTACGCAAATAAACATGCTTGACCCTGGAATTGTTGACTCCGGTCTTCCTTTCATACCCCACACCTCCATTCCCATTTCTTATTTAAAAGTAATTACACAGACACAAATTTATCTTTGGATAATTTTGGCCATAGCAGCCATTTTATTAACAAGAATACATAACCAATAAAATTTGCAATGTGGTAAGGTCCTTGAAGCTACCAAAACCCTGGTGATTCCCATAACCGAGCAATAAAAAACCTCAACTTGCTCCCAGCCGTTACCCACACTGGCTCAGGAGCACCAAATGGTAAGGGTTAATCCTCCGTCAACCCCAACCACACCCCCAGGGGCCCCGACATACCCCGTCGGGGTTCCCCCCCAAAATCACCAGGGGACCATCAATTCTGCCAATGAGGGGATCCATACCCGGATGAATCCCCGAACCAATTTTAAACCAACTTCAAGGACCCACCAATAAACAACACCACAACGAAGGCACCTTGAAACCCTTCAAGTGCCTGAGACCCCCCGCAACCAAAGGGCCCTCTCAATACCTCCCTGCAAGCCAAGAGCCCATAAGTCAGTTCCCACCGCATTAAGGTGTACCCCGTCAGCCAACCAAAATTCCTCTTCCGTCCTTTCCAACTCAACATGCCGTATTGCTATACCCCCGTTCCGACTAACAAACTTCGAGATCGCCCTATTAACCTTCGCCCGCGCCTTGTTCAACCTGTCAACTGACCGCGCTTTCTGCCAACTCTTTCTCGCTACTATCTCCGACCAGACTATCGTTAGACCTGGAAACGACACCCATAACCGTAACAAATCATGTTTGATGTCCTTTATCAAGATTCGAAAAGGACGCCCACCCAAATCATTCCCCCCGGCATGCAACACTAAGATGTCAGGAGGTCTGTCCAACCGGGCGTATCTATGCACCTCCTGCAACACCCTGTTCCACCCTAACCCCCGAACACCGAGCCATCGCACGAGAGCCAGGTCCTTCTCAAAACCTAGCTGTCTCCCGTTCCATCTCGCGTCCGCTCGTCGGGCTCCCCAATACACATAAGAGTGGCCAAGGATCCAGACCAGGGAAGGAAGGGGGGGTGCTTCTGCAATACAAAATGTACAGACGACACCATTTTATTGCCTCACCAAACCAAATTGACAAAAAACACACACTCTCCCCCCCCCATTGCTACCCTAATACCCCCCCCCTTTTCCCCTCAATTGCCAACAACCACCTGGGGACGTACATACGACTTAAAGCGCTGCGACTTCCACCTACCAATCTGCTTAACTGTCTCCTCCGGTAGGCCGCATATAGAGGCCTCCGTCGCTGCCCCAATCCGAAAGACTTCGGATCTAACCCCAACGACTTCAAACATGCCCTAAAAACACTCACAAATTGGTATCTCGATAAAAAGGACCCATCCTCGTGACATAATAAGGGGCCATCCACCTTCGGACGGATCTGTTGAAAATTCCCGAGACACTTGAACGGGCACATATCAGATGCCACAACCATCCCCAAACGGACTAGTCTACCCACACCTCTCTGATCAGTTTTCGATTTCCTAATCCAAAATTCAACTCCGTTTTCCACTGACAATGTCACCCCAATCCAAGCCCCCGGGGAACGCCTTACTGGGCGATACCAACTCCCCAACCCGCAGGGCTCCAAAAAACGCCAAAGAAAAGGCTAACTTAAACAAACTCACCTCAAACGGAGATAGACAAACCCCCCACAACGCCCTACCCAGCCCAGCCCAGCTGGGACCCAGTTTGAGCGAGGAACGGAACAAGTCCTTCCCACACCAAGGTTTGCAGGCCCTACCTCAGTCAGGGTTTCACCCACACTCTACAGCTCCGGAATGTCATGCTCTTCAGCCTCCTCCTCCTCCTGCGCATCCTCATCCACTTTACCCTCCACACCAGTCCCAAGCTGGAAGCACTGCAGCACTGCCTCGGCGAAGCGGCAACAGGCTGTGCTGCAGCTAATCTGCATAAGTGACAAATCCCACAATGCAGAAGAGGTGTGGACAGCTCTAAAACAGCATGCAGATCACTGGCTCACACCTCTGAACCTAAAGCCAGGAAAGGTTGTGTGTGACAATGGCCGGAACCTAGTGGCGGCTTTGAGGCGAGGCCAGCTGACACATGTTCCATGCTTGGCCCATGTGCTCAACCTCGTGGTTCAGCGGTTTCTAAAATCATACCCAGAGCTGTCTCATCTGCTGGTAAAAGTTCGCCGCCTGTCTGCACATTTTCGAAAGTCACCTACTGCTTCAGCCGGCCTTGCCGGCTTTCAGCGTCATTTGCATCTTCCGGCTCACAGACTGGTGTGTGATGTCCCCACGCGTTGGAATTCAACTCTGCACATGTTGATCAGGATATGTGAGCAGAAGAGGGCAGTTGTTGAGTACCTGCATCACCTAAGCCGTCGGGAAATGGGTCAAACTCCACACATAACACCTGAGGAGTGGAGATGGATGTCCGACCTATGTACCATCCTCCAAAACTTTGAGGACTCCACCAAGATGGTGAGCGGCGATGACGCCATTATTAGCGTCACCATACCGCTTCTCTGCCTTCTAAAACGGTCTCTGCTCAAAACCAAACATGATGCATTGCAGGCGGAACACGATGAGTTGGAGCAAGAAACAGTAGTGGGTGTGGGTGATAACACATAGCCCAGCCTCGTCTCATCACAACGTGCAGTGGAGGACTATGACGAGGAGGAAGATGAAGACATGGAGCAACTCTCCGGCCAAATTGAGGATATGACATGCATACCAGTCATATGCTCAGTTCAGCGTGGCTGGCCAGAGGACAGGGTAGATGAGGAGGAGGAGGAGAAGGAGGAGGACAGCATGTTCAGTCATCGTGTTGGTCTGGATACTGAAGTGATGGCTGTTAAGAGTCTGGCGCACATGGATGACTTTATGGTAAGCTGCCTGTCTCGTGACCCTCGCGTTAAGAACATCTTGGCCGACAATCATTACTGGTTGGTAACACTGTTAGACCCACGCTACAAGGAGAACTTTATGTCTCTTATTCCCGAGGCGGAGAGGTCAGCCAAAATGCAGCAGTTCCGGAAGGCCATAGTCACGGAAGTAGGCAAAGCATTCCCTTCACAAAACGCTAGCGTCATAATTGTAACACTATTAGTTAAAAGAAAGGGATAAAATGTAAAAAAAAACAAAATAAGGCATGACTTTTTTTTAACATCACATTTATTTTTTTTAGATTTAACCAAAGAATGTGCACATTTGTTATAATAAACAAGTGAAAAATGTTGAAAATCAGTCATCCAAAGGTGTGTGAAAAAAATATATACATATATGGTACCAATAAAAATGTCACTTTGTCTTGCAAAGAATGCAGCCCCCCAAATTATTTTTTTCCTCTGTGCGGCCCATACACCCAGCCGAGTTTGAGACCCCCTGCCTTACACTATATAGATATTATGTTCATTCCCCATCTATCTTGCTCAGGAGAGCATCTCCCTCCCCCGGCACCAAGAGCAGCTCATACTGAATTGTTACATTGACTAGTAACACTGCACACAGAAATGCACCTTAATATTCCACTGTTAACCCTTTCCTCCCAGCAGTAACACACAACTCCTCACCTTGATATCATGGTGATTTATGGTCAGAATGACTTCAATGCGATCAGTGATTTCTATTCTAGCTCTGCTCACATAGATTTTATATCCACACTCAACTATAGGCCGTTCTTCATATTTTGGGGGCTTTTAGTCAGATATACTAGTTTGTGCCTGTATAGTATTGGTGTAGATGGGAGTGTAGGGCATGGGTTACATGGCACTGTGGTGGGATACTGATGGGAGGTATTGGTGCTGTGTTTGATGCTTCTACTGGGTATTTTCCTACAAATACTGGAACAGCTCACTGCTTAGAATGATCCTTCCCAGCTCTATAATATATTATATATACCCCACAATGCAGGCTCACACACACATTTGTCTCAAGTGTGTTGTAGGGACACAGATACAGTCTTGGTCATGTGACTAAAGGCTACTTTACACACTGCGATATCGGTCCCGATATCGCTAGTGTGGGTACCCGCCCCCATCTGTTGCGCGACACGGGTAAATCGCTGCCCATGCCGCACAACACCGACCAGACCCGTCACACATACTTACCTGCCCGGCGACGTCGCTGTGACCGGCGAACCGCCTCCTTTCTAAGGGGGCGGTCCGTGCGGCGTCACAGCGACGTCACTGAGCGACCGCCCAATAGCAGCGGAGGGGCGGAGATGAGTGGCCGGAACATCCCGCCCACCTCCTTCCTTCCTCATAGCGGCTGGGAGGCAGGTAAGGAGAGGTTCCTCGTTTCTGCGGTGTCACACGGAGTGATGTGTGCTGCCGCAGGAGCGACGAACTACATCGTTACTGCTGCAGTAACGATAATCGAGAATGGAGACCCATGTCACCGATGAGCGATTTTGCACGTTTTTGCAACGATGCAAAATCGCTCATCGGTGTCACACGCAGCAACATCGCTAATGCGGCCGGATGTGCGTCACAAATTCCGTGACCCCAACGACTCCGCATTAGCGATGTCGCAGCGTGTAAAGCCCCCTTTAGTGGGAGTGGTGTACAGGGTCTTAGCAGTAAAGAGTATTCCATATTTCTGCCAGATACCCACAGAGATATTGAAATCTGAAAAAAGAGACTTCTGCTCATTGAAGGTAAGAACTGCTCACATAGCGTTCAACTCCACAGCAAACGAGTGCTCTAGCACTGGCATCTCAGCAGGGATATTCCCCTACTACACATGTGTGTCTGGGTCGCTGTGACAGTTTACAGGACATAACTCAGGGCACCTAGACAGAAGGCAGAGGGACTACTTTCTATTTCTGGTGTAGAGCTTAGTACAATATATATATATATACTATTACATGTGACACATGTACCTTGTATTACCATTATTCGCTGTATATGAACCCCTTTTCTCCGGGCATTATTTGTCTATAGCATTTTTCACGAACCTGAGGCAACTGAGAACCCTTCAGTGAAGGAATTCCACTAACCCTCACAATACCAACCAGGGGCCTCCCTGCAGTAACTCAGGTAGTTGTACCCATTCTCTTTCCGCATTCTATGTGTTCTTCTTTCTTCTTTTTTTTCTTTTTTCTTCTTTTTATTTCTATCATGTAGTTCAGGGGTTTATAGATATATGTCCTGCATTTCATATTTCCTTTAGTGGTGCTTCTTACCCATTCTCATATCATTTACCCTAGTATTTCATGATCCTGAGGCGACTGAGAACCCTTTAATAAAGGAATCCTTTTTCACCTGAATTGTCAAGTGATACTTACCAGTGACTATCACGTAATGTTACAGGTAGTTCCATTTTCTTCCTCTTCTTTCTCTCCTTTCTTCTTTGTCACACGGTCCATTGTGTTATAGCCCACGTGTCATGATAACACTTGTACCATCTTTTCATTTAGATTCCACCTACAATTATTTACCGATTCCAGTTCTGGAATAGGCTTTCATCATCTACTCACTAGAATTCTCAAGTGCATAAGGTACTGAGACATATACATGTTCACACCATTATAAAGAACAAAGTATAAACATTGAGGTTTTTCTCACACCCATGTTCCTGTGTTCTTTGATATGATATGTGTTCATTTCCTTCACTATATAGGATTGCAAGTTTTCCATTTGTACCTTAATGGCAATGACGCTATACAATTGAACACATATCATCCTGTTATCCATATAGGTGTGTATTTACCTGCTTGACTATTTTTGGTTGTTTGATCCAGAATGTTTCTCCAGATAGGTCATGTGGAAATTTTCTTTCCTCAGTACAAATGTTTTCACTATGGCTTTGGAAAAATTTTTTGTATGTGCCTCATGGTCATTTGACCCATTGTACTCTCAAGTAGCAATATATTGTACTGTTATGTTGTACTATGTACTAATTACGTGTTTATATGGTTTTGTAACCCTTTATGATCTTAGATAACTTTATCCTTGATAAAGACCTAAAAACAAGGTCGAAACGTTGGATGAATTATCCTTTTGCACAAATAAAGAATTTTCAGCATTCCAAGAGTTCTTTTCTTACGTTATTAATCACTATAGTGTACCAGAGCTATTTCTTTTGAATTGACTCTTATTTTTTCTGAGCACCTGCTATATACACAGTGAGCCAGACATATTCAATTTTCATTCAGAAGGCAGAAGGAAGCCTTAGCAGCTGAGCATATATCTTTGCTTG
The DNA here is from genome assembly GCF_048569485.1 of Anomaloglossus baeobatrachus. NCBI lineage: Eukaryota > Metazoa > Chordata > Amphibia > Anura > Aromobatidae > Anomaloglossus > Anomaloglossus baeobatrachus. The sequence continues at coordinate 345,542 of NW_027441964.1, read as the reverse complement.
TGAGCATTAGAACAGGCCGGCGATTACAGGGTAACATGAAAAATGTCCAGCTTGCATTATGACTAGAACATGACAATATCCTTTTAAGTACTAACCTATGATGTGTTCCTAAGCAGTTGATGTTATATGTTCTACATTTCATTTTCTGCATACTTTACAAGTAGTAGAATTTGCTTTGATATAGGCAACTGGATTTTCACAATGAAAAGGCAAAGGATAACGCCCGAAAAAGACGCCATACATTATGTCAGTGCCATCACTGACAAACCTGGATTGACCATGAAATACGGTATGGAGAGCTGTTGTCATCGTATTAGATAGATAAGAATGATTATATGTATTGTAGAAATGTCTCCTATCATGTTCCCTAATTTTTTATTATGTCCACATCCTGGTCCCCATCTTGGACATCATAACAAACGTGCACTTTTTTGTTTAATTTACACATTGGACCATAGGAAAAATGACACTACAGCTACAGAGGTGACCGTCTGATAGCCCAGCTCGACTATCCATCTCTACTGAAGACCCTTTCAGCTTTTTGAGAGTTGGGTGGAGGACATCATCTCTGAAAATAGGGTCCCACAGCTGCACCCCATCAGTGTGAGCAGGACTCTTAGGACTCTTAGAAGAGTCAATGCTCTGAGACCATGGGGGGCGCTTAGCCCCCTCTCTTCGTCACTGAGGATGATTTCATTTTTCAGGGATTAGAGAGGGTGGTCCTTGTGGTGGACTGCAGGTATGGAGAGCTGTTGTCATCGTATTAAATAGATAAGAATGATTATATGTATTGTAGAAATGTCTCCTATCATGTTCCCTAATTTTTTATTATGTCCACATCCTGGTCCCCATCTTGGACATCATAACAAACGTGCACTTTTTTGTTTAATTTACACATTGGACCATAGGAAAAATGACACTACAGCTACAGAGGTGACCGTCTGATAGCCCAGCTCGACTATCCATCTCTACTGAAGACCCTTTCAGCTATTTGAGAGTTGGGTGGAGAACATCATCTCTGAAAATAGGGTCCCACAGCTGCACCCCATCAGTGTGAGCAGGACTCTTAGGACTCTTAGAAAAGTCAATGCTCTGAGACCATGGGGGGCGCTTAGCCCCCTCTCTTCGTCACTGAGGATGATTTCACTTTTCAGGGAATAGAGAGGGTGGTCCTTGTGGTGGACTGCAGGTATTAGATAGATAAGAATGATTATATGTATTGTAGAAATGTCTCCTATCATGTTCCCTATTTTTTTATTATGTCCACATCCTGGTCCCCATCTTGGACATCATAACAAACGTGCACTTTTTTGTTTAATTTACACATTGGACCATAGGAAAAATGACACTACAGCTACAGAGGTGACCGTCTGATAGCCCAGCTCGACTATCCATCTCTACTGAAGACCCTTTCAGCTTTTTGAGAGTTGGGTGGAGGACATCATCTCTGAAAATAGGGTCCCACAGCTGCACCCCATCAGTGTGAGCAGGAATCTTAGGACTCTTAGAAGAGTCAATGCTCTGAGACCATGGGGGGCGCTTAGCCCCCTCTCTTCGTCACTGAGGATGATTTCATTTTTCAGGGATTAGAGAGAGTGGTCCTTGTGGTGGACTGCAGGTATGGAGAGCTGTTGTGATAGTATTAGATAGATAAGAATGATTATATGTATTGTAGAAATGTCTCCTATCATGTTCCCTAATTTTTTATTATGTCCACATCCTGGTCCCCATCTTGGACATCATAACAAACGTGCACTTTTTTGTTTAATTTACACATTGGACCATAGGAAAAATGACACTACAGCTACAGAGGTGACCGTCTGATAGCCCAGCTCGACTATCCATCTCTACTGAAGACCCTTTCAGCTTTTTGAGAGTTGGGTGGAGGACATCATCTCTGAAAATAGGGTCCCACAGCTGCACCCCATCAGTGTAAGCAGGAATCTTAGGACTCTTAGAAGAGTCAATGCTCTGAGACCATGGGGGGCGCTTAGCCCCCTCTCTTCGTCACTGAGGATGATTTCATTTTTCAGGGATTAGAGAGAGTGGTCCTTGTGGTGGACTGCAGGTATGGAGAGCTGTTGTGATCGTATTAGATAGATAAGAATGATTATATGTATTGTAGAAATGTCTCCTATCATGTTCCCTAATTTTTTATTATGTCCACATCCTGGTCCCCATCTTGGACATCATAACAAACGTGCACTTTTTTGTTTAATTTACACATTGGACCATAGGAAAAATGACACTACAGCTACAGAGGTGACCGTCTGATAGCCCAGCTCGACTATCCATCTCTACTGAAGACCCTTTCAGCTTTTTGAGAGTTGGGTGGAGGACATCATCTCTGAAAATAGGGTCCCACAGCTGCACCCCATCAGTGTAAGCAGGACTCTTAGGACTCTTAGAAGAGTCAATGCTCTAAAACCATGGGGGGCGCTTAGCCCCCTCTCTTCGTCCCTGAGGATGATTTCATTTTTTAGGGATTAGAGGGGGTGGTCCTTGTGGTGGACTGCAGGTATGGAGAGCTGTTGTCATCGTATTAGATAGATAAGAATGATTATATGTATTGTAGAAATGTCTCCTATCATGTTCCCTAATTTCTTATTATGTCCACATCCTGGTCCCCATCTTGGACATCATAACAAACGTGCACTTTTTTGTTTAATTTACACATTGGACCATAGGAAAAATGACACTACAGCTACAGAGGTGACCGTCTGATAGCCCAGCTCGACTATCCATCTCTACTGAAGACCCTTTCAGCTTTTTGAGAGTTGGGTGGAGGACATCATCTCTGAAAATAGGGTCCCACAGCTTCACCCCATCAGTGTGAGCAGGACTCTAAGGACTCTTAGAAGAGTCAATGCTCTGGTACCATGGGGGGCGCTTGGCCCCCTCTCTTCGTCACTGAGGATGATTTCATTTTTCAGGGATTAGAGAGGGTGGTCCTTGTGGTGGACTGCAGGTATGGAGAGCTGTTGTCATCGTATTAGATAGATAAGAATGATTATATGTATTGTAGAAATGTCTCCTATCATGTTCCCTAATTTTTTATTATGTCCACATCCTGGTCCCCATCTTGGACATCATAACAAACGTGCACTTTTTTGTTTAATTTACACATTGGACCATAGGAAAAATGACACTACAGCTACAGAGGTGACCGTCTGATAGCCCAGCTCGACTATCCATCTCTACTGAAGACCCTTTCAGCTTTTTGAGAGTTGGGTGGAGGACATCATCTCTGAAAATAGGGTCCCACAGCTGCACCCCATCAGTGTGAGCAGGACTCTTAGGACTCTTAGAAGAGTTAATGCTCTGAGACCAATGGGGCGCTTAGCCCCCTCTCTTCGTCACTGAGGATGATTTCATTTTTCAGGGATTAGAGAGGGTGGTCCTTGTGGTGGACTGCAGGTATGGAGAGCTGTTGTCATCGTATTAGATAGATAAGAATGATTATATGTATTGTAGAAATGTCTCCTATCATGTTCCCTAATTTTTTATTATGTCCACATCCTGGTCCCCATCTTGGACATCATAACAAACGTGCACTTTTTTGTTTAATTTACACATTGGACCATAGGAAAAATGACACTACAGCTACAGAGGTGACCGTCTGATAGCCCAGCTCGACTATCCATCTCTACTGAAGACCCTTTCAGCTTTTTGAGAGTTGGGTGGAGGACATCATCTCTGAAAATAGGGTCCCACAGCTGCACCCCATCAGTGTGAGCAGGACTCTTAGGACTCTTAGAAGAGTCAATGCTCTGAGACCATTGGGGGCACTTAGCCCCCTCTCTTCATCACTGAGGATGATTTCATTTTTCAGGGATTAGAGAGGGTGGTCCTTGTGGTGGACTGCAGATATGGAGAGCTGTTATCATCGTATTAGATAGATAAGAATGATTATATGTATTGTAGAAATGTCTCCTATCATGTTCCCTAATTTTTTATTATGTCCACATCCTGGTCCCCATCTTGGACATCATAACAAACGTGCACTTTTTTGTTTAATTTACACATTGGACCATAGGAAAAATGACACTACAGCTACAGAGGTGACCGTCTGATAGCCCAGCTCGACTATCCATCTCTACTGAAGACCCTTTCAGCTTTTTGAGAGTTGGGTGGAGAACATCATCTCTGAAAATAGGGTCCCACAGCTGCACCCCATCACTGTGAGCAGGACTCTTAGGACTCTTAGAAGAGTCAATGCTCTGAGACCATGGGGGGCGCTTAGCCCCCTCTCTTCGTCACTGAGGATGATTTCACTTTTCAGGGAATAGAGAGGGTGGTCCTTGTGGTGGACTGCAGGTATGGAGAGCTGTTGTCATCGTATTAGATAGATAAGAATGATTATATGTATTGTAGAAATGTCTCCTATCATGTTCCCTATTTTTTTATTATGTCCACATCCTGGTCCCCATCTTGGAAATCATAACAAACGTGCACTTTTTTGTTTAATTTACACATTGGACCATAGGAAAAATGACACTACAGCTACAGAGGTGACCGTCTGATAGCCCAGCTCGACTATCCATCTCTACTGAAGACCCTTTCAGCTTTTTGAGAGTTGGGTGGAGGACATCATCTCTGAAAATAGGGTCCCACAGCTGCACCCCATCAGTGTGAGCAGGAATCTTAGGACTCTTAGAAGAGTCAATGCTCTGAGACCATGGGGGGTGCTTAGCCCCCTCTCTTCGTCACTGAGGATGATTTCATTTTTCAGGGATTAGAGAGAGTGGTCCTTGTGGTGGACTGCAGGTATGGAGAGCTGTTGTGATCGTATTAGATAGATAAGAATGATTATATGTATTGTAGAAATGTCTCCTATCATGTTCCCTAATTTTTTATTATGTCCACATCCTGGTCCCCATCTTGAACATCATAACAAACGTGCACTTTTTTGTTTAATTTACACATTGGACCATAGGAAAAATGACACTACAGCTACAGAGGTGACCGTCTGATAGCCCAGCTCGACTATCCATCTCTACTGAAGACCCTTTCAGCTTTTTGAGAGTTGGGTGGAGGACATCATCTCTGAAAATAGGGTCCCACAGCTGCACCCCATCAGTGTAAGCAGGACTCTTAGGACTCTTAGAAGAGTCAATGCTCTAAAACCATGGGGGGCGCTTAGCCCCCTCTCTTCGTCCCTGAGGATGATTTCATTTTTCAGGGATTAGAGAGGGTGGTCCTTGTGGTGGACTGCAGGTATGGAGAGCTGTTGTCATCGTATTAGATAGATAAGAATGATTATATGTATTGCAGAAATGTCTCCTATCATGTTCCCTAATTTCTTATTATGTCCACATCCTGGTCCCCATCTTGGACATCATAACAAACGTGCACTTTTTTGTTTAATTTACACATTGGACCATAGGAAAAATGACACTACAGCTACAGAGGTGACCGTCTGATAGCCCAGCTCGACTATCCATCTCTACTGAAGACCCTTTCAGCTTTTTGAGAGTTGGGTGGAGGACATCATCTCTGAAAATAGGGTCCCACAGCTTCACCCCATCAGTGTGAGCAGGACTCTTAGGACTCTTAGAAGAGTCAATGCTCTGGTACCATGGGGGGCGCTTGGCCCCCTCTCTTCGTCACTGAGGATGATTTCATTTTTCAGGGATTAGAGAGGGTGGTCCTTGTGGTGGACTGCAGGTATGGAGAGCTGTTGTCATCGTATTAGATAGATAAGAATGATTATATGTATTGTAGAAATGTCTCCTATCATGTTCCCTAATTTTTTATTATGTCCACATCCTGGTCCCCATCTTGGACATCATAACAAACGTGCACTTTTTCTTTTAATTTACACATTGGACCATAGGAAAAATGACACTACAGCTACAGAGGTGACCGTCTGATAGCCCAGCTCGACTATCCATCTCTACTGAAGACCCTTTCAGCTTTTTGAGAGTTGGGTGGAGGACATCATCTCTGAAAATAGGGTCCCACAGCTGCACCCCATCAGTGTGAGCAGGACTCTTAGTTCTCTTAGAAGAGTCAATGCTCTGAGACCATTGGGGGCACTTAGCCCCCTCTCTTCATCACTGAGGATGATTTCATTTTTCAGGGATTAGAGAGGGTGGTCCTTGTGGTGGACTGCAGATATGGAGAGCTGTTATCATCGTATTAGATAGATAAGAATGATTATATGTATTGTAGAAATGTCTCCTATCATGTTCTCTAATTTTTTATTATGTCCACATCCTGGTCCCCATCTTGGACATCATAACAAACGTGCACTTTTTTGTTTAATTTACACATTGGACCATAGGAAAAATGACACTACAGCTACAGAGGTGACCGTCTGATAGCCCAGCTCGACTATCCATCTCTACTGAAGACCCTTTCAGCTTTTTGAGAGTTGGGTGGAGAACATCATCTCTGAAAATAGGGTCCCACAGCTGCACCCCATCAGTGTGAGCAGGACTCTTAGGACTCTTAGAAGAGTCAATGCTCTGAGACCATGGGGGGCGCTTAGCCCCCTCTCCTCGTCACTGAGGATGATTTCACTTTTCAGGGAATAGAGAGGGTGGTCCTTGTGGTGGACTGCAGGTATGGAGAGCTGTTGTCATCGTATTAGATAGATAAGAATGATTATATGTATTGTAGAAATGTCTCCTATCATGTTCCCTATTTTTTTATTATGTCCACATCCTGGTTCCCATCTTGGAAATCATAACAAACGTGCACTTTTTTGTTTAATTTACAAATTGGACAATAGGAAAAATGACACTACAGCTACAGAGGTGACCGTCTGATAGCCCAGCTCGACTATCCATCTCTACTGAAGACCCTTTCAGCTTTTTGAGAGTTGGGTGGAGGACATCATCTCTGAAAATAGGGTCCCACAGCTGCACCCCATCAGTGTGAGCAGGAATCTTAGGACTCTTAGAAGAGTCAATGCTCTGAGACCATGGGGGGCGCTTAGCCCCCTCTCTTCGTCACTGAGGATGATTTCATTTTTCAGGGATTAGAGAGAGTGGTCCTTGTGGTGGACTGCAGGTATGGAGAGCTGTTGTGATCGTATTAGATAGATAAGAATGATTATATGTATTGTAGAAATGTCTCCTATCATGTTCCCTAATTTTTTATTATGTCCACATCCTGGTCCCCATCTTGAACATCATAACAAACGTGCACTTTTTTGTTTAATTTACACATTGGACCATAGGAAAAATGACACTACAGCTACAGAGGTGACCGTCTGATAGCCCAGCTCGACTATCCATCTCTACTGAAGACCCTTTCAGCTTTTTGAGAGTTGGGTGGAGGACATCATCTCTGAAAATAGGGTCCCACAGCTTCACCCCATCAGTGTGAGCAGGACTCTTAGGACTCTTAGAAGAGTCAATGCTCTGGTACCATGGGGGGCGCTTGGCCCCCTCTCTTCGTCACTGAGGATGATTTCATTTTTCAGGGATTAGAGAGGGTGGTCCTTGTGGTGGACTGCAGGTATGGAGAGCTGTTGTCATCGTATTAGATAGATAAGAATGATTATATGTATTGTAGAAATGTCTCCTATCATGTTCCCTAATTTTTTATTATGTCCACATCCTGGTCCCCATCTTGGACATCATAACAAACGTGCACTTTTTTGTTTAATTTACACATTGGACCATAGGAAAAATGACACTACAGCTACAGAGGTGACCGTCTGATAGCCCAGCTCGACTATCCATATCTACTGAAGACCCTTTCAGCATTTTGAGAGTTGGGTGGAGGACATCATCTCTGAAAATAGGGTCCCACAGCTGCACCCCATCAGTGTGAGCAGGACTCTTAAGACTCTTAGAAGAGTCAATGCTCTGAGACCATTGGGGGCACTGAGCCCCCTCTCTTCGTCACTGAGGATGATTTCATTTTTCAGGGTTTAGAGCGGGTGGTCCTTGTGGTGGACTGCAGGTATGGAGAGCTGTTATCATCGTATTAGATAGATAAGAATGATTATATGTATTGTAGAAATGTCTCCTATCATGTTCCCTAATTTTTTATTATGTCCACATCCTGGTCCCCATCTTGGACATCATAACAAACGTGCACTTTTTTGTTTAATTTACAAATTGGACCATAGGAAAAATGACACTACAGCTACAGAGGTGACCGTCTGATAGCCCAGCTCGACTATCCATCTCTACTGAAGACCCTTTCAGCTTTTTGAGAGTTGGGTGGAGGACATCATCTCTGAAAATAGGGTCCCACAGCTTCACCCCATCAGTGTGAGCAGGACTCTTAGGACTCTTAGAAGAGTCAATGCTCTGGTACCATGGGGGGCGCTTGGCCCCCTCTCTTCGTCACTGAGGATGATTTCATTTTTCAGGGATTAGAGAGGGTGGTCCTTGTGGTGGACTGCAGGTATGTAGAGCTGTTGTCATCGTATTAGATAGATAAGAATGATTATATGTATTGTAGAAATGTCTCCTATCATGTTCCCTAATTTTTTATTATGTCCACATCCTGGTCCCCATCTTGGACATCATAACAAACGTGCACTTTTTTGTTTAATTTACACATTGGACCATAGGAAAAATGACACTACAGCTACAGAGGTGACCGTCTGATAGCCCAGCTCGACTATCCATCTCTACTGAAGACCCTTTCAGCTTTTTGAGAGTTGGGTGGAGGACATCATCTCTGAAAATAGGGTCCCACAGCTGCACCCCATCAGTGTGAGCAGGACTCTTAGGACTCTTAGAAGAGTTAATGCTCTGAGACCATGGGGGCGCTTAGCCCCCTCTCTTCGTCACTGAGGATGATTTCATTTTTCAGGGATTAGAGAGGGTGGTCCTTGTGGTGGACTGCAGGTATGGAGAGCTGTTGTCATCGTATTAGATAGATAAGAATGATTATATGTATTGTAGAAATGTCTCCTATCATGTTCCCTAATTTTTTATTATGTCCACATCCTGGTCCCCATCTTGGACATCATAACAAACGTGCACTTTTTTGTTTAATTTACACATTGGACCATAGGAAAAATGACACTACAGCTACAGAGGTGACCGTCTGATAGCCCAGCTCGACTATCCATCTCTACTGAAGACCCTTTCAGCTTTTTGAGAGTTGGGTGGAGGACATCATCTCTGAAAATAGGGTCCCACAGCTGCACCCCATCAGTGTGAGCAGGACTCTTAGGACTCTTAGAAGAGTCAATGCTCTGAGACCATTGGGGGCACTTAGCCCCCTCTCTTCGTCACTGAGGATGATTTCATTTTTCAGGGATTAGGGAGGGTGGTCCTTGTGGTGGACTGCAGGTATGGAGAGCTGTTATCATCGTATTAGATAGATAAGAATGATTATATGTATTGTAGAAATGTCTCCTATCATGTTCCCTAATTTTTTATTATGTCCACATCCTGGTCCCCATCTTGGACATCATAACAAACGTGCACTTTTTTGTTTAATTTACACATTGGACCATAGGAAAAATGACACTACAGCTACAGAGGTGACCGTCTGATAGCCCAGCTCGACAATCCATCTCTACTGAAGACCCTTTCAGCTTTTTGATAGTTGGGTGGAGGACATCATCTCTGAAAATAGGGTCCCACAGCTGCACCCCATCAGTGTGAGCAGGACTCTTAGGACTCTTAGAAGAGTCAATGCTCTGAGACCATGGGGGGCGCTTAGCCCCCTCTCTTCGTCACTGAGGATGATTTCATTTTTCAGGGATTAGAGAGGGTGGTCCTTGTGGTGGACTGCAGGTATGGAGAGCTGTTGTCATCGTATTAGATAGATAAGAATGATTATATGTATTGTAGAAATGTCTCCTATCATGTTCCCTAATTTTTTATTATGTCCACATCCTGGTCCCCATCTTGGACATCATAACAAACCTGCACTTTTTTGTTTAATTTACACATTGGACCATAGGAAAAATGACACTACAGCTACAGAGGTGACCGTCTGATAGCCCAGCTCGACTATCCATCTCTACTGAAGACACTTTCAGCTTTTTGAGAGTTGGGTGGAGGACATCATCTCTGAAAATAGGGTCCCACAGCTGCACCCCATCAGTGTGAGCAGGACTCTTAGGACTCTTAGAAGAGTCAATGCTCTGAGACCATTGGGGGCACTTAGCCCCCTCTCTTCGTCACTGAGGATGATTTCATTTTTCAGGGATTAGGGAGGGTGGTCCTTGTGGTGGACTGCAGGTATGGAGAGCTGTTATCATCGTATTAGATAGATAAGAATGATTATATGTATTGTAGAAATGTCTCCTATCATGTTCCCTAATTTTTTATTATGTCCACATCCTGGTCCCCATCTTGGACATCATAACAAACGTGCACTTTTTTGTTTAATTTACACATTGGACCATAGGAAAAATGACACTACAGCTACAGAGGTGACCGTCTGATAGCCCAGCTCGACAATCCATCTCTACTGAAGACCCTTTCAGCTTTTTGAGAGTTGGGTGGAGGACATCATCTCTGAAAATAGGGTCCCACAGCTGCACCCCATCAGTGTGAGCAGGACTCTTAGGACTCTTAGAAGAGTCAATGCTCTGAGACCATGGGGGGCGCTTAGCCCCCTCTCTTCGTCACTGAGGATGATTTCATTTTTCAGGGATTAGAGAGGGTGGTCCTTGTGGTGGACTGCAGGTATGGAGAGTTGTCATCGTATTAAATAGATAAGAATGATTATATGTATTGTAGAAATGTCTCCTATCATGTTCCCTAATTTTTTATTATGTCCACATCCTGGTCCCCATCTTGGACATCATAACAAACGTGCACTTTTTTGTTTAATTTACACATTGGACCATAGGAAAAATGACACTACAGCTACAGAGGTGACCGTCTGATAGCCCAGCTCGACTATCCATCTCTACTGAAGACCCTTTCAGCTTTTTGAGAGTTGGGTGGAGAACATCATCTCTGAAAATAGGGTCCCACAGCTGCACCCCATCAGTGTGAGCAGGACTCTTAGGACTCTTAGAAGAGTCAATGTTTTGAGACCATGGCCCCCTCTCTTCGTCACTGAGGATGATTTCACTTTTCAGGGAATAGAGAGGGTGGTCCTTGTGGTGGACTGCAGGTATGGAGAGCTGTTGTGATCGTATTAGATAGATAAGAATGATTATATGTATTGTAGAAATGTCTCCTATCATGTTCCCTAATTTTTTATTATGTCCACATCCTGGTCCCCATCTTGGACATCATAACAAACGTGCACTTTTTTGTTTAATTTACACATTGGACCATAGGAAAAATGAAACTACAGCTACAGAGGTGACCGTCTGATAGCCCAGCTCGACTATCCATCTCTACTGAAGACCCTTTCAGCTTTTTGAGAGTTGGGTGGAGGACATCATCTCTGAAAATAGGGTCCCACAGCTGCACCCCATCAGTGTGAGCAGGACTCTTAGGATTCTTAGAAGAGTTAATGCTCTGAGACCATGGGGGCGCTTAGCCCCCTCTCTTCGTCACTGAGGATGATTTCATTTTTCAGGGATTAGAGAGGGTGGTCCTTGTGGTGGACTGCAGGTATGGAGAGCTGTTGTCATCGTATTAGATAGATAAGAATGATTATATGTATTGTAGAAATGTCTCCTATCATGTTCCCTAATTTTTTATTATGTCCACATCCTGGTCCCCATCTTGGACATCATAACAAACGTGCACTTTTTTGTTTAATTTACACATTGGACCATAGGAAAAATGACACTACAGCTACAGAGGTGACCGTCTGATAGCCCAGCTCGACTATCCATCTCTACTGAAGACCCTTTCAGCTTTTTGAGAGTTGGGTGGAGGACATCATCTCTTAAAATAGGGTCCCACAGCTGCACCCCATCAGTGTAAGCAGGACTCTTAGGACTCTTAGAAGAGTCAATGCTCTAAAACCATGGGGGGCGCTTAGCCCCCTCTCTTCGTCCCTGAGGATGATTTCATTTTTCAGGGATTAGAGAGGGTGGTCCTTGTGGTGGACTGCAGGTATGGAGAGCTGTTGTCATCGTATTAGATAGATAAGAATGATTATATGTATTGTAGAAATGTCTCCTATCATGTTCCCTAATTTTTTATTATGTCCACATCCTGGTCCCCATCTTGGACATCATAACAAACGTGCACTTTTTTGTTTAATTTACACATTGGACCATAGGAAAAATGACACTACAGCTACAGAGGTGACCGTCTGATAGCCCAGCTCGACTATCCATCTCTACTGAAGACCCTTTCAGCTTTTTGAGAGTTGGGTGGAGGACATCATCTCTGAAAATAGGGTCCCACAGCTGCACCCCATCAGTGTGAGCAGGACTCTTAGGACTCTTAGAAGAGTCAATGCTCTGAGACCATTGGGGGCACTTAGCCCCCTCTCTTCGTCACTGAGGATGATTTCATTTTTCAGGGATTAGAGAGGGTGGTCCTTGTGGTGGACTGCAGGTATGGAGAGCTGTTATCATCGTATTAGATAGATAAGAATGATTATATGTATTGTAGAAATGTCTCCTATCATGTTCCCTAATTTTTTATTATGTCCACATCCTGGTCCCCATCTTGGACATCATAACAAACGTGCACTTTTTTGTTTAATTTACACATTGGACCATAGGAAAAATGACACTACAGCTACAGAGGTGACCGTCTGATAGCCCAGCTCGACAATCCATCTCTACTGAAGACCCTTTCAGCTTTTTGAGAGTTGGGTGGAGGACATCATCTCTGAAAATAGGGTCCCACAGCTGCACCCCATCAGTGTGAGCAGGACTCTTAGGACTCTTAGAAGAGTCAATGCTCTCAGACCATGGGGGGCGCTTAGCCCCCTCTCTTCGTCACTGAGGATGATTTCATTTTTCAGGGATTAGAGAGGGTGGTCCTTGTGGTGGACTGCAGGTATGGAGAGCTGTTGTCATCGTATTAAATAGATAAGAATGATTATATGTATTGTAGAAATGTCTCCTATCATGTTCCCTAATTTTTTATTATGTCCACATCCTGGTCCCCATCTTGGACATCATAACAAACGTGCACTTTTTTGTTTAATTTACACATTGGACCATAGGAAAAATGACACTACAGCTACAGAGGTGACCGTCTGATAGCCCAGCTCGACTATCCATCTCTACTGAAGACCCTTTCAGCTTTTTGAGAGTTGGGTGGAGAACATCATCTCTGAAAATAGGGTCCCACAGCTGCACCCCATCAGTGTGAGCAGGACTCTTAGGACTCTTAGAAGAGTCAATGTTTTGAGACCATGGGGGGCGCTTAGCCCCCTCTCTTCGTCACTGAGGATGATTTCACTTTTCAGGGAATAGAGAGGGTGGTCCTTGTGGTGGACTGCAGGTATGGAGAGCTGTTGTCATCGTATTAGATAGATAAGAATGATTATATGTATTGTAGAAATGTCTCCTATCATGTTCCCTATTTTTTTATTATGTCCACATCCTGGTCCCCATCTTGGAAATCATAACAAACGTGCACTTTTTTGTTTAATTTACACATTGGACCATAGGAAAAATGACACTACAGCTACAGAGGTGACCGTCTGATAGCCCAGCTCGACTATCCATCTCTACTGAAGACCCTTTCAGCTTTTTGAGAGTTGGGTGGAGGACATCATCTCTTAAAATAGGGTTCCACAGCTGCACCCCATCAGTGTAAGCAGGACTCTTAGGACTCTTAGAAGAGTCAATGCTCTAAAACCATGGGGGGCGCTTACCCCCTCTCTTCGTCCCTGAGGATGATTTCATTTTTCAGGGATTAGAGAGGGTGGTCCTTGTGGTGGACTGCAGGTATGGAGAGCTGTTGTCATCGTATTAGATAGATAAGAATGATTATATGTATTGTAGAAATGTCTCCTATCATGTTCCCTAATTTTTTATTATGTCCACATCCTGGTCCCCATCTTGGACATCATAACAAACGTGCACTTTTTTGTTTAATTTACACATTGGACCATAGGAAAAATGACACTACAGCTACAGAGGTGACCGTCTGATAGCCCAGCTCGACTATCCATCTCTACTGAAGACCCTTTCAGCTTTTTGAGAGTTGGGTGGAGGACATCATCTCTGAAAATAGGGTCCCACAGCTGCACCCCATCAGTGTGAGCAGGACTCTTAGGACTCTTAGAAGAGTTAATGCTCTGAGACCATGGGGGCGCTTAGCCCCCTCTCTTCGTCACTGAGGATGATTTCATTTTTCAGGGATTAGAGAGGGTGGTCCTTGTGGTGGACTGCAGGTATGGAGAGCTGTTGTCATCGTATTAGATAGATAAGAATGATTATATGTATTGTAGAAATGTCTCCTATCATGTTCCCTAATTTTTTATTATGTCCACATCCTGGTCCCCATCTTGGACATCATAACAAACGTGCACTTTTTTGTTTAATTTACACATTGGACCATAGGAAAAATGACACTACAGCTACAGAGGTGACCGTCTGATAGCCCAGCTCGACTATCCATCTCTACTGAAGACCCTTTCAGCTTTTTGAGAGTTGGGTGGAGGACATCATCTCTGAAAATAGGGTCCCACAGCTGCACCCCATCAGTGTGAGCAGGACTCTTAGGACTCTTAGAAGAGTCAATGTTTTGAGACCATGGGGGGCGCTTAGCCCCCTCTCTTCGTCACTGAGGATGATTTCACTTTTCAGGGAATAGAGAGGGTGGTCCTTGTGGTGGACTGCAGGTATGGAGAGCTGTTGTCATCGTATTAGATAGATAAGAATGATTATATGTATTGTAGAAATGTCTCCTATCATGTTCCCTATTTTTTTATTATGTCCACATCCTGGTCCCCATCTTGGAAATCATAACAAACGTGCACTTTTTTGTTTAATTTACACATTGGACCATAGGAAAAATGACACTACAGCTACAGAGGTGACCGTCTGGTAGCCCAGCTCGACTATCCATCTCTACTGAAGACCCTTTCAGCTTTTTGAGAGTTGGGTGGAGGACATCATCTCTGAAAATAGGGTGCCACAGCTGCACCCCATCAGTGTGAGCAGGACTCTTAGGACTCTTAGAAGAGTCAATGTTTTGAGACCATGGGGGGCGCTTAGCCCCCTCTCTTCGTCACTGAGGA
The DNA here is from genome assembly GCF_048569485.1 of Anomaloglossus baeobatrachus. Lineage (NCBI taxonomy): Eukaryota > Metazoa > Chordata > Amphibia > Anura > Aromobatidae > Anomaloglossus > Anomaloglossus baeobatrachus. Next base: position 330,494 of record NW_027441964.1, on the reverse strand, counting down.
TGATTTCATTTTTCAGGGATTAGAGAGGGTGGTCCTTGTGGTGGACTGCAGGTATGGAGAGCTGTTGTCATCGTATTAGATAGATAAGAATGATTATATGTATTGTAGAAATGTCTCCTATCATGTTCCCTAATTTTTTATTATGTCCACATCCTGGTCCCCATCTTGGACATCATAACAAACGTGCACTTTTTTGTTTAATTTACACATTGGACCATAGGAAAAATGACACTACAGCTACAGAGGTGACCGTCTGATAGCCCAGCTCGACTATCCATCTCTACTGAAGACCCTTTCAGCTTTTTGAGAGTTGGGTGGAGGACATCATCTCTGAAAATAGGGTCCCACAGCTGCACCCCATCAGTGTGAGCAGGACTCTTAGGACTCTTAAAAGAGTTAATGCTCTGAGACCATGGGGGCGCTTAGCCCCCTCTCTTCGTCACTGAGGATGATTTCATTTTTCAGGGATTAGAGAGGGTGGTCCTTGTGGTGGACTGCAGGTATGGAGAGCTGTTGTCATCGTATTAGATAGATAAGAATGATTATATGTATTGTAGAAATGTCTCCTATCATGTTCCCTAATTTTTTATTATGTCCACATCCTGGTCCCCATCTTGGACATCATAACAAACGTGCACTTTTTTGTTTAATTTACACATTGGACCATAGGAAAAATGACACTACAGCTACAGAGGTGACCGTCTGATAGCCCAGCTCGACTATCCATCTCTACTGAAGACCCTTTCAGCTTTTTGAGAGTTGGGTGGAGGACATCATCTCTTAAAATAGGGTCCCACAGCTGCACCCCATCAGTGTAAGCAGGACTCTTAGGACTCTTAGAAGAGTCAATGCTCTAAAACCATGGGGGGCGCTTAGCCCCCTCTCTTCGTCCCTGAGGATGATTTCATTTTTCAGGGATTAGAGAGGGTGGTCCTTGTGGTGGACTGCAGGTATGGAGAGCTGTTGTCATCGTATTAGATAGATAAGAATGATTATATGTATTGTAGAAATGTCTCCTATCATGTTCCCTAATTTTTTATTATGTCCACATCCTGGTCCCCATCTTGGACATCATAACAAACGTGCACTTTTTTGTTTAATTTACACATTGGACCATAGGAAAAATGACACTACAGCTACAGAGGTGACCGTCTGATAGCCCAGCTCGACTATCCATCTCTACTGAAGACCCTTTCAGCTTTTTGAGAGTTGGGTGGAGGACATCATCTCTGAAAATAGGGTCCCACAGCTGCACCCCATCAGTGTGAGCAGGACTCTTAGGACTCTTAGAAGAGTTAATGCTCTGAGACCATGGGGGCGCTTAGCCCCCTCTCTTCGTCACTGAGGATGATTTCATTTTTCAGGGATTAGAGAGGGTGGTCCTTGTGGTGGACTGCAGGTATGGAGAGCTGTTGTCATCGTATTAGATAGATAAGAATGATTATATGTATTGTAGAAATGTCTCCTATCATGTTCCCTAATTTTTTATTATGTCCACATCCTGGTCCCCATCTTGGACATCATAACAAACGTGCACTTTTTTGTTTAATTTACACATTGGACCATAGGAAAAATGACACTACAGCTACAGAGGTGACCGTCTGATAGCCCAGCTCGACTATCCATCTCTACTGAAGACCCTTTCAGCTTTTGAGAGTTGGGTAGAGGACATCATCTCTGAAAATAGGGTCCCACAGCTGCACCCCATCAGTGTGAGCAGGACTCTTAGGACTCTTAGAAGAGTCAATGCTCTGAGACCATTGGGGGCACTTAGCCCCCTCTCTTCATCACTGAGGATGATTTCATTTTTCAGGGATTAGAGAGGGTGGTCCTTGTGGTGGACTGCAGATATGGAGAGCTGTTATCATCGTATTAGATAGATAAGAATGATTATATGTATTGTAGAAATGTCTCCTATCATGTTCCCTAATTTTTTATTATGTCCACATCCTGGTCCCCATCTTGGACATCATAACAAACGTGCACTTTTTTGTTTAATTTAAACATTGGACCATAGGAAAAATGACACTACAGCTACAGAGGTGACCGTCTGATAGCCCAGCTCGACTATCCATCTCTACTGAAGACCCTTTCAGCTTTTTGAGAGTTGGTTGGAGGACATCATCTCTTAAAATAGGGTCCCACAGCTGCACCCCATCAGTGTAAGCAGGACTCTTAGGACTCTTAGAAGAGTCAATGCTCTAAAACTATGGGGGGCGCTTAGCCCCCTCTCTTCGTCCCTGAGGATGATTTCATTTTTCAGGGATTAGAGAGGGTGGTCCTTGTGGTGGACTGCAGGTATGGAGAGCTGTTGTCATCGTATTAGATAGATAAGAATGATTATATGTATTGTAGAAATGTCTCCTATCATGTTCCCTAATTTTTTATTATGTCCACATCCTGGTCCCCATCTTGGACATCATAACAAACGTGCACTTTTTTGTTTAATTTACACATTGGACCATAGGAAAAATGACACTACAGCTACAGAGGTGACCGTCTGATAGCCCAGCTCGACTATCCATCTCTACTGAAGACCCTTTCAGCTTTTTGAGAGTTGGGTGGAGGACATCATCTCTGAAAATAGGGTCCCACAGCTGCACCCCATCAGTGTGAGCAGGACTCTTAGGACTCTTAGAAGAGTTAATGCTCTGAGACCATGGGGGCGCTTAGCCCCCTCTCTTCGTCATTGAGGATGATTTCATTTTTCAGGGATTAGAGAGGGTGGTCCTTGTGGTGGACTGCAGGTATGGAGAGCTGTTGTCATCGTATTAGATAGATAAGAATGATTATATGTATTGTAGAAATGTCTCCTATCATGTGCCCTAATTTTTTATTATGTCCACATCCTGGTCCCCATCTTGGACATCATAACAAACGTGCACTTTTTTGTTTAATTTACACATTGGACCATAGGAAAAATGACACTACAGCTACAGAGGTGACCGTCTGATAGCCCAGCTCGACTATCCATCTCTACTGAAGACCCTTTCAGCTTTTTGAGAGTTGGGTGGAGGACATCATCTCTGAAAATAGGGTCCCACAGCTGCACCCCATCAGTGTGAGCAGGACTCTTAGGACTCTTAGAAGAGTCAATGCTCTGAGACCATGGGGGGCGCTTAGCCCCCTCTCTTCGTCACTGAGGATGATTTCATTTTTCAGGGATTAGAGAGGGTGGTCCTTGTGGTGGACTGCAGGTATGGAGAGCTGTTGTCATCGTATTAAATAGATAAGAATGATTATATGTATTGTAGAAATGTCTCCTATCATGTTCCCTAATTTTTTATTATGTCCACATCCTGGTCCCCATCTTGGACATCATAACAAACGTGCACTTTTTTGTTTAATTTACACATTGGACCATAGGAAAAATGACACTACAGCTACAGAGGTGACCGTCTGATAGCCCAGCTCGACTATCCATCTCTACTGAAGACCCTTTCAGCTTTTTGAGAGTTGGGTGGAGAACATCATCTCTGAAAATAGGGTCCCACAGCTGCACCCCATCAGTGTGAGCAGGACTCTTAGGACTCTTAGAAGAGTCAATGCTCTGAGACCATGGGGGGCGCTTAGCCCCCTCTCTTCGTCACTGAGGATGATTTCACTTTTCAGGGAATAGAGAGGGTGGTCCTTGTGGTGGACTGCAGGTATGGAGAGCTGTTGTCATCGTATTAGATAGATAAGAATGATTATATGTATTGTAGAAATGTCTCCTATCATGTTCCCTATTTATTTATTATGTCCACATCCTGGTCCCCATCTTGGAAATCATAACAAACGTGCACTTTTTTGTTTAATTTACACATTGGACCATAGGAAAAATGACACTACAGCTACAGAGGTGACCGTCTGATAGCCCAGCTCGACTATCCATCTCTACTGAAGACCCTTTCAGCTTTTTGAAAGTTGGGTGGAGGACATCATCTCTGAAAATAGGGTCCCACAGCTGCACCCCATCAGTGTGAGCAGGAATCTTAGGACTCTTAGAAGAGTCAATGCTCTGAGACCATGGGGGGCGCTTAGCCCCCTCTCTTCGTCACTGAGGAGGATTTCATTTTTCAGGGATTAGAGAGAGTGGTCCTTGTGGTGGACTGCAGGTATGGAGAGCTGTTGTGATCGTATTAGATAGATAAGAATGATTATATGTATTGTAGAAATGTCTCCTATCATGTTCCCTAATTTTTTATTATGTCCACATCCTGGTCCCCATCTTGAACATCATAACAAACGTGCACTTTTTTGTTTAATTTACACATTGGACCATAGGAAAAATGACACTACAGCTACAGAGGTGACCGTCTGATAGCCCAGCTCGACTATCCATCTCTACTGAAGACCCTTTCAGCTTTTTGAGAGTTGGGTGGAGGACATCATCTCTGAAAATAGGGTCCCACAGCTGCACCCCATCAGTGTGAGCAGGACTCTTAGGACTCTTAGAAGAGTCAATGCTCTGAGACCATTGGGGGCACTTAGCCCCCTCTCTTCATCACTGAGGATGATTTCATTTTTCAGGGATTAGAGAGGGTGGTCCTTGTGGTGGACTGCAGGTATGGAGAGCTGTTGTCATCGTATTAGATAGATAAGAATGATTATATGTATTGTAGAAATGTCTCCTATCATGTTCCCTAATTTTTTATTATGTCCACATCCTGGTCCCCATCTTGGACATCATAACAAACGTGCACTTTTTTGTTTAATTTACACATTGGACCATAGGAAAAATGACACTACAGCTACAGAGGTGACCGTCTGATAGCCCAGCTCGACTATCCATCTCTACTGAAGACCCTTTCAGCTTTTTGAGAGTTGGGTGGAGGACATCATCTCTGAAAATAGGGTCCCACAGCTGCACCCCATCAGTGTGAGCAGGACTCTTAGGACTCTTAGAAGAGTCAATGCTCTGAGACCATTGGGGGCACTTAGCCCCCTCTCTTCATCACTGAGGATGATTTCATTTTTCAGAGATTAGAGAGGGTGGTCCTTGTGGTGGACTACAGATATGGAGAGCTGTTATCATCGTATTAGATAGATAAGAATGATTATATGTATTGTAGAAATGTCTCCTATCATGTTCCCTAATTTTTTATTATGTCCACATCCTGGTCCCCATCTTGGACATCATAACAAACGTGCACTTTTTTGTTTAATTTACACATTGGACCATAGGAAAAATGACACTACGGCTACAGAGGTGACCGTCTGATAGCCCAGCTCGACTATCCATCTCTACTGAAGACCCTTTCAGCTTTTTGAGAGTTGGGTGGAGGACATCATCTCTGAAAATAGGGTCCCACAGCTGCACCCCATCAGTGTGAGCAGGACTCTTAGGACTCTTAGAAGAGTTAATGCTCTGAGACCATGGGGGCGCTTAGCCCCCTCTCTTCGTCACTGAGGATGATTTCATTTTTCAGGGATTAGAGAGGGTGGTCCTTGTGGTGGACTGCAGGTATGGAGAGCTGTTGTCATCGTATTAGATAGATAAGAATGATTATATGTATTGTAGAAATGTCTCCTATCATGTTCCCTAATTTTTTATTATGTCCACATCCTGGTCCCCATCTTGGACATCATAACAAACGTGCACTTTTTTGTTTAATTTACACATTGGACCATAGGAAAAATGACACTACAGCTACAGAGGTGACCGTCTGATAGCCCAGCTCGACTATCCATCTCTACTGAAGACCCTTTCAGCTTTTTGAGAGTTGGGTGGAGGACATCATCTCTGAAAATAGGGTCCCACAGCTGCACCCCATCAGTGTGAGCAGGACTCTTAGGACTCTTAGAAGAGTCAAAGCTCTGAGACCATTGGGGGCACTTAGCCCCCTCTCTTCATCACTGAGGATGATTTCATTTTTCAGGGATTAGAGAGGGTGGTCCTTGTGGTGGACTGCAGATATCGAGAGCTGTTATCATCGTATTAGATAGATAAGAATGATTATATGTATTGTAGAAATGTCTCCTATCATGTTCCCTAATTTTTTATTATGTCCACATCCTGGTCCCCATCTTGGACATCATAACAAACGTGCACTTTTTTGTTTAATTTACACATTGGACCATAGGAAAAATGACACTACAGCTACAGAGGTGACCGTCTGATAGCCCAGCTCGACTATCCATCTCTACTGAAGACCCTTTCAGCTTTTTGAGAGTTGGGTGGAGGACATCATCTCTGAAAATAGGGTCCCACAGCTGCACCCCATCAGTGTGAGCAGGACTCTTAGGACTCTTAGAAGAGTCAATGCTCTGAGACCATGGGGGGCGCTTAGCCCCCTCTCTTCGTCACTGAGGATGATTTCATTTTTCAGGGATTAGAGAGGGTGGTCCTTGTGGTGGACTGCAGGTATGGAGAGCTGTTGTCATCGTATTAAATAGATAAGAATGATTATATGTATTGTAGAAATGTCTCCTATCATGTTCCCTAATTTTTTATTATGTCCACATCCTGGTCCCCATCTTGGACATCATAACAAACGTGCACTTTTTTGTTTAATTTACACATTGGACCATAGGAAAAATGACACTACAGCTACAGAGGTGACCGTCTGATAGCCCAGCTCGACTATCCATCTCTACTGAAGACCCTTTCAGCTTTTTGAGAGTTGGGTGGAGAACATCATCTCTGAAAATAGGGTCCCACAGCTGCACCCCATCAGTGTGAGCAGGACTCTTAGGACTCTTAGAAGAGTCAATGCTCTGAGACCATGGGGGGCGCTTAGCCCCCTCTCTTCGTCACTGAGGATGATTTCACTTTTCAGGGAATAGAGAGGGTGGTCCTTGTGGTGGACTGCAGGTATGGAGAGCTGTTGTCATCGTATTAGATAGATAAGAATGATTATATGTATTGTAGAAATGTCTCCTATCATGTTCCCTATTTTTTTATTATGTCCACATCCTGGTCCCCATCTTGGAAATCATAACAAACGTGCACTTTTTTGTTTAATTTACACATTGGACCATAGGAAAAATGACACTACAGCTACAGAGGTGACCGTCTGATAGCCCAGCTCGACTATCCATCTCTACTGAAGACCCTTTCAGCTTTTTGAAAGTTGGGTGGAGGACATCATCTCTGAAAATAGGGTCCCACAGCTGCACCCCATCAGTGTGAGCAGGAATCTTAGGACTCTTAGAAGAGTCAATGCTCTGAGACCATGGGGGGCGCTTAGCCCCCTCTCTTCGTCACTGAGGATGATTTCATTTTTCAGGGATTAGAGAGAGTGGTCCTTGTGGTGGACTGCAGGTATGGAGAGCTGTTGTGATCGTATTAGATAGATAAGAATGATTATATGTATTGTAGAAATGTCTCCTATCATGTTCCCTAATTTTTTATTATGTCCACATCCTGGTCCCCATCTTGAACATCATAACAAACGTGCACTTTTTTGTTTAATTTACACATTGGACCATAGGAAAAATGACACTACAGCTACAGAGGTGACCGTCTGATAGCCCAGCTCGACTATCCATCTCTACTGAAGACCCTTTCAGCTTTTTGAGAGTTGGGTGGAGGACATCATCTCTGAAAATAGGGTCCCACAGCTTCACCCCATCAGTGTGAGCAGGACTCTTAGGACTCTTAGAAGAGTCAATGCTCTGGTACCATGGGGGGCGCTTGGCCCCCTCTCTTCGTCACTGAGGATGATTTCATTTTTCAGGGATTAGAGAGGGTGGTCCTTGTGGTGGACTGCAGGTATGGAGAGCTGTTGTCATCGTATTAGATAGATAAGAATGATTATATGTATTGTAGAAATGTCTCCTATCATGTTCCCTAATTTTTTATTATGTCCACATCCTGGTCCCCATCTTGGACATCATAACAAACGTGCACTTTTTCTTTTAATTTACACATTGGACCATAGGAAAAATGACACTACAGCTACAGAGGTGACCGTCTGATAGCCCAGCTCGACTATCCATCTCTACTGAAGACCCTTTCAGCTTTTTGAGAGTTGGGTGGAGGACATCATCTCTGAAAATAGGGTCCCACAGCTGCACCCCATCAGTGTGAGCAGGACTCTTAGTTCTCTTAGAAGAGTCAATGCTCTGAGACCATTGGGGGCACTTAGCCCCCTCTCTTCATCACTGAGGATGATTTCATTTTTCAGGGATTAGAGAGGGTGGTCCTTGTGGTGGACTGCAGATATGGAGAGCTGTTATCATCGTATTAGATAGATAAGAATGATTATATGTATTGTAGAAATGTCTCCTATCATGTTCTCTAATTTTTTATTATGTCCACATCCTGGTCCCCATCTTGGACATCATAACAAACGTGCACTTTTTTGTTTAATTTACACATTGGACCATAGGAAAAATGACACTACAGCTACAGAGGTGACCGTCTGATAGCCCAGCTCGACTATCCATCTCTACTGAAGACCCTTTCAGCTTTTTGAGAGTTGGGTGGAGAACATCATCTCTGAAAATAGGGTCCCACAGCTGCACCCCATCAGTGTGAGCAGGACTCTTAGGACTCTTAGAAGAGTCAATGCTCTGAGACCATGGGGGGCGCTTAGCCCCCTCTCCTCGTCACTGAGGATGATTTCACTTTTCAGGGAATAGAGAGGGTGGTCCTTGTGGTGGACTGCAGGTATGGAGAGCTGTTGTCATCGTATTAGATAGATAAGAATGATTATATGTATTGTAGAAATGTCTCCTATCATGTTCCCTATTTTTTTATTATGTCCACATCCTGGTTCCCATCTTGGAAATCATAACAAACGTGCACTTTTTTGTTTAATTTACAAATTGGACAATAGGAAAAATGACACTACAGCTACAGAGGTGACCGTCTGATAGCCCAGCTCGACTATCCATCTCTACTGAAGACCCTTTCAGCTTTTTGAGAGTTGGGTGGAGGACATCATCTCTGAAAATAGGGTCCCACAGCTGCACCCCATCAGTGTGAGCAGGAATCTTAGGACTCTTAGAAGAGTCAATGCTCTGAGACCATGGGGGGCGCTTAGCCCCCTCTCTTCGTCACTGAGGATGATTTCATTTTTCAGGGATTAGAGAGAGTGGTCCTTGTGGTGGACTGCAGGTATGGAGAGCTGTTGTGATCGTATTAGATAGATAAGAATGATTATATGTATTGTAGAAATGTCTCCTATCATGTTCCCTAATTTTTTATTATGTCCACATCCTGGTCCCCATCTTGAACATCATAACAAACGTGCACTTTTTTGTTTAATTTACACATTGGACCATAGGAAAAATGACACTACAGCTACAGAGGTGACCGTCTGATAGCCCAGCTCGACTATCCATCTCTACTGAAGACCCTTTCAGCTTTTTGAGAGTTGGGTGGAGGACATCATCTCTGAAAATAGGGTCCCACAGCTTCACCCCATCAGTGTGAGCAGGACTCTTAGGACTCTTAGAAGAGTCAATGCTCTGGTACCATGGGGGGCGCTTGGCCCCCTCTCTTCGTCACTGAGGATGATTTCATTTTTCAGGGATTAGAGAGGGTGGTCCTTGTGGTGGACTGCAGGTATGGAGAGCTGTTGTCATCGTATTAGATAGATAAGAATGATTATATGTATTGTAGAAATGTCTCCTATCATGTTCCCTAATTTTTTATTATGTCCACATCCTGGTCCCCATCTTGGACATCATAACAAACGTGCACTTTTTTGTTTAATTTACACATTGGACCATAGGAAAAATGACACTACAGCTACAGAGGTGACCGTCTGATAGCCCAGCTCGACTATCCATATCTACTGAAGACCCTTTCAGCATTTTGAGAGTTGGGTGGAGGACATCATCTCTGAAAATAGGGTCCCACAGCTGCACCCCATCAGTGTGAGCAGGACTCTTAAGACTCTTAGAAGAGTCAATGCTCTGAGACCATTGGGGGCACTGAGCCCCCTCTCTTCGTCACTGAGGATGATTTCATTTTTCAGGGTTTAGAGCGGGTGGTCCTTGTGGTGGACTGCAGGTATGGAGAGCTGTTATCATCGTATTAGATAGATAAGAATGATTATATGTATTGTAGAAATGTCTCCTATCATGTTCCCTAATTTTTTATTATGTCCACATCCTGGTCCCCATCTTGGACATCATAACAAACGTGCACTTTTTTGTTTAATTTACAAATTGGACCATAGGAAAAATGACACTACAGCTACAGAGGTGACCGTCTGATAGCCCAGCTCGACTATCCATCTCTACTGAAGACCCTTTCAGCTTTTTGAGAGTTGGGTGGAGGACATCATCTCTGAAAATAGGGTCCCACAGCTTCACCCCATCAGTGTGAGCAGGACTCTTAGGACTCTTAGAAGAGTCAATGCTCTGGTACCATGGGGGGCGCTTGGCCCCCTCTCTTCGTCACTGAGGATGATTTCATTTTTCAGGGATTAGAGAGGGTGGTCCTTGTGGTGGACTGCAGGTATGTAGAGCTGTTGTCATCGTATTAGATAGATAAGAATGATTATATGTATTGTAGAAATGTCTCCTATCATGTTCCCTAATTTTTTATTATGTCCACATCCTGGTCCCCATCTTGGACATCATAACAAACGTGCACTTTTTTGTTTAATTTACACATTGGACCATAGGAAAAATGACACTACAGCTACAGAGGTGACCGTCTGATAGCCCAGCTCGACTATCCATCTCTACTGAAGACCCTTTCAGCTTTTTGAGAGTTGGGTGGAGGACATCATCTCTGAAAATAGGGTCCCACAGCTGCACCCCATCAGTGTGAGCAGGACTCTTAGGACTCTTAGAAGAGTTAATGCTCTGAGACCATGGGGGCGCTTAGCCCCCTCTCTTCGTCACTGAGGATGATTTCATTTTTCAGGGATTAGAGAGGGTGGTCCTTGTGGTGGACTGCAGGTATGGAGAGCTGTTGTCATCGTATTAGATAGATAAGAATGATTATATGTATTGTAGAAATGTCTCCTATCATGTTCCCTAATTTTTTATTATGTCCACATCCTGGTCCCCATCTTGGACATCATAACAAACGTGCACTTTTTTGTTTAATTTACACATTGGACCATAGGAAAAATGACACTACAGCTACAGAGGTGACCGTCTGATAGCCCAGCTCGACTATCCATCTCTACTGAAGACCCTTTCAGCTTTTTGAGAGTTGGGTGGAGGACATCATCTCTGAAAATAGGGTCCCACAGCTGCACCCCATCAGTGTGAGCAGGACTCTTAGGACTCTTAGAAGAGTCAATGCTCTGAGACCATTGGGGGCACTTAGCCCCCTCTCTTCGTCACTGAGGATGATTTCATTTTTCAGGGATTAGGGAGGGTGGTCCTTGTGGTGGACTGCAGGTATGGAGAGCTGTTATCATCGTATTAGATAGATAAGAATGATTATATGTATTGTAGAAATGTCTCCTATCATGTTCCCTAATTTTTTATTATGTCCACATCCTGGTCCCCATCTTGGACATCATAACAAACGTGCACTTTTTTGTTTAATTTACACATTGGACCATAGGAAAAATGACACTACAGCTACAGAGGTGACCGTCTGATAGCCCAGCTCGACAATCCATCTCTACTGAAGACCCTTTCAGCTTTTTGATAGTTGGGTGGAGGACATCATCTCTGAAAATAGGGTCCCACAGCTGCACCCCATCAGTGTGAGCAGGACTCTTAGGACTCTTAGAAGAGTCAATGCTCTGAGACCATGGGGGGCGCTTAGCCCCCTCTCTTCGTCACTGAGGATGATTTCATTTTTCAGGGATTAGAGAGGGTGGTCCTTGTGGTGGACTGCAGGTATGGAGAGCTGTTGTCATCGTATTAGATAGATAAGAATGATTATATGTATTGTAGAAATGTCTCCTATCATGTTCCCTAATTTTTTATTATGTCCACATCCTGGTCCCCATCTTGGACATCATAACAAACCTGCACTTTTTTGTTTAATTTACACATTGGACCATAGGAAAAATGACACTACAGCTACAGAGGTGACCGTCTGATAGCCCAGCTCGACTATCCATCTCTACTGAAGACACTTTCAGCTTTTTGAGAGTTGGGTGGAGGACATCATCTCTGAAAATAGGGTCCCACAGCTGCACCCCATCAGTGTGAGCAGGACTCTTAGGACTCTTAGAAGAGTCAATGCTCTGAGACCATTGGGGGCACTTAGCCCCCTCTCTTCGTCACTGAGGATGATTTCATTTTTCAGGGATTAGGGAGGGTGGTCCTTGTGGTGGACTGCAGGTATGGAGAGCTGTTATCATCGTATTAGATAGATAAGAATGATTATATGTATTGTAGAAATGTCTCCTATCATGTTCCCTAATTTTTTATTATGTCCACATCCTGGTCCCCATCTTGGACATCATAACAAACGTGCACTTTTTTGTTTAATTTACACATTGGACCATAGGAAAAATGACACTACAGCTACAGAGGTGACCGTCTGATAGCCCAGCTCGACAATCCATCTCTACTGAAGACCCTTTCAGCTTTTTGAGAGTTGGGTGGAGGACATCATCTCTGAAAATAGGGTCCCACAGCTGCACCCCATCAGTGTGAGCAGGACTCTTAGGACTCTTAGAAGAGTCAATGCTCTGAGACCATGGGGGGCGCTTAGCCCCCTCTCTTCGTCACTGAGGATGATTTCATTTTTCAGGGATTAGAGAGGGTGGTCCTTGTGGTGGACTGCAGGTATGGAGAGTTGTCATCGTATTAAATAGATAAGAATGATTATATGTATTGTAGAAATGTCTCCTATCATGTTCCCTAATTTTTTATTATGTCCACATCCTGGTCCCCATCTTGGACATCATAACAAACGTGCACTTTTTTGTTTAATTTACACATTGGACCATAGGAAAAATGACACTACAGCTACAGAGGTGACCGTCTGATAGCCCAGCTCGACTATCCATCTCTACTGAAGACCCTTTCAGCTTTTTGAGAGTTGGGTGGAGAACATCATCTCTGAAAATAGGGTCCCACAGCTGCACCCCATCAGTGTGAGCAGGACTCTTAGGACTCTTAGAAGAGTCAATGTTTTGAGACCATGGCCCCCTCTCTTCGTCACTGAGGATGATTTCACTTTTCAGGGAATAGAGAGGGTGGTCCTTGTGGTGGACTGCAGGTATGGAGAGCTGTTGTGATCGTATTAGATAGATAAGAATGATTATATGTATTGTAGAAATGTCTCCTATCATGTTCCCTAATTTTTTATTATGTCCACATCCTGGTCCCCATCTTGGACATCATAACAAACGTGCACTTTTTTGTTTAATTTACACATTGGACCATAGGAAAAATGAAACTACAGCTACAGAGGTGACCGTCTGATAGCCCAGCTCGACTATCCATCTCTACTGAAGACCCTTTCAGCTTTTTGAGAGTTGGGTGGAGGACATCATCTCTGAAAATAGGGTCCCACAGCTGCACCCCATCAGTGTGAGCAGGACTCTTAGGATTCTTAGAAGAGTTAATGCTCTGAGACCATGGGGGCGCTTAGCCCCCTCTCTTCGTCACTGAGGATGATTTCATTTTTCAGGGATTAGAGAGGGTGGTCCTTGTGGTGGACTGCAGGTATGGAGAGCTGTTGTCATCGTATTAGATAGATAAGAATGATTATATGTATTGTAGAAATGTCTCCTATCATGTTCCCTAATTTTTTATTATGTCCACATCCTGGTCCCCATCTTGGACATCATAACAAACGTGCACTTTTTTGTTTAATTTACACATTGGACCATAGGAAAAATGACACTACAGCTACAGAGGTGACCGTCTGATAGCCCAGCTCGACTATCCATCTCTACTGAAGACCCTTTCAGCTTTTTGAGAGTTGGGTGGAGGACATCATCTCTTAAAATAGGGTCCCACAGCTGCACCCCATCAGTGTAAGCAGGACTCTTAGGACTCTTAGAAGAGTCAATGCTCTAAAACCATGGGGGGCGCTTAGCCCCCTCTCTTCGTCCCTGAGGATGATTTCATTTTTCAGGGATTAGAGAGGGTGGTCCTTGTGGTGGACTGCAGGTATGGAGAGCTGTTGTCATCGTATTAGATAGATAAGAATGATTATATGTATTGTAGAAATGTCTCCTATCATGTTCCCTAATTTTTTATTATGTCCACATCCTGGTCCCCATCTTGGACATCATAACAAACGTGCACTTTTTTGTTTAATTTACACATTGGACCATAGGAAAAATGACACTACAGCTACAGAGGTGACCGTCTGATAGCCCAGCTCGACTATCCATCTCTACTGAAGACCCTTTCAGCTTTTTGAGAGTTGGGTGGAGGACATCATCTCTGAAAATAGGGTCCCACAGCTGCACCCCATCAGTGTGAGCAGGACTCTTAGGACTCTTAGAAGAGTCAATGCTCTGAGACCATTGGGGGCACTTAGCCCCCTCTCTTCGTCACTGAGGATGATTTCATTTTTCAGGGATTAGAGAGGGTGGTCCTTGTGGTGGACTGCAGGTATGGAGAGCTGTTATCATCGTATTAGATAGATAAGAATGATTATATGTATTGTAGAAATGTCTCCTATCATGTTCCCTAATTTTTTATTATGTCCACATCCTGGTCCCCATCTTGGACATCATAACAAACGTGCACTTTTTTGTTTAATTTACACATTGGACCATAGGAAAAATGACACTACAGCTACAGAGGTGACCGTCTGATAGCCCAGCTCGACAATCCATCTCTACTGAAGACCCTTTCAGCTTTTTGAGAGTTGGGTGGAGGACATCATCTCTGAAAATAGGGTCCCACAGCTGCACCCCATCAGTGTGAGCAGGACTCTTAGGACTCTTAGAAGAGTCAATGCTCTCAGACCATGGGGGGCGCTTAGCCCCCTCTCTTCGTCACTGAGGATGATTTCATTTTTCAGGGATTAGAGAGGGTGGTCCTTGTGGTGGACTGCAGGTATGGAGAGCTGTTGTCATCGTATTAAATAGATAAGAATGATTATATGTATTGTAGAAATGTCTCCTATCATGTTCCCTAATTTTTTATTATGTCCACATCCTGGTCCCCATCTTGGACATCATAACAAACGTGCACTTTTTTGTTTAATTTACACATTGGACCATAGGAAAAATGACACTACAGCTACAGAGGTGACCGTCTGATAGCCCAGCTCGACTATCCATCTCTACTGAAGACCCTTTCAGCTTTTTGAGAGTTGGGTGGAGAACATCATCTCTGAAAATAGGGTCCCACAGCTGCACCCCATCAGTGTGAGCAGGACTCTTAGGACTCTTAGAAGAGTCAATGTTTTGAGACCATGGGGGGCGCTTAGCCCCCTCTCTTCGTCACTGAGGATGATTTCACTTTTCAGGGAATAGAGAGGGTGGTCCTTGTGGTGGACTGCAGGTATGGAGAGCTGTTGTCATCGTATTAGATAGATAAGAATGATTATATGTATTGTAGAAATGTCTCCTATCATGTTCCCTATTTTTTTATTATGTCCACATCCTGGTCCCCATCTTGGAAATCATAACAAACGTGCACTTTTTTGTTTAATTTACACATTGGACCATAGGAAAAATGACACTACAGCTACAGAGGTGACCGTCTGATAGCCCAGCTCGACTATCCATCTCTACTGAAGACCCTTTCAGCTTTTTGAGAGTTGGGTGGAGGACATCATCTCTTAAAATAGGGTTCCACAGCTGCACCCCATCAGTGTAAGCAGGACTCTTAGGACTCTTAGAAGAGTCAATGCTCTAAAACCATGGGGGGCGCTTACCCCCTCTCTTCGTCCCTGAGGATGATTTCATTTTTCAGGGATTAGAGAGGGTGGTCCTTGTGGTGGACTGCAGGTATGGAGAGCTGTTGTCATCGTATTAGATAGATAAGAATGATTATATGTATTGTAGAAATGTCTCCTATCATGTTCCCTAATTTTTTATTATGTCCACATCCTGGTCCCCATCTTGGACATCATAACAAACGTGCACTTTTTTGTTTAATTTACACATTGGACCATAGGAAAAATGACACTACAGCTACAGAGGTGACCGTCTGATAGCCCAGCTCGACTATCCATCTCTACTGAAGACCCTTTCAGCTTTTTGAGAGTTGGGTGGAGGACATCATCTCTGAAAATAGGGTCCCACAGCTGCACCCCATCAGTGTGAGCAGGACTCTTAGGACTCTTAGAAGAGTTAATGCTCTGAGACCATGGGGGCGCTTAGCCCCCTCTCTTCGTCACTGAGGATGATTTCATTTTTCAGGGATTAGAGAGGGTGGTCCTTGTGGTGGACTGCAGGTATGGAGAGCTGTTGTCATCGTATTAGATAGATAAGAATGATTATATGTATTGTAGAAATGTCTCCTATCATGTTCCCTAATTTTTTATTATGTCCACATCCTGGTCCCCATCTTGGACATCATAACAAACGTGCACTTTTTTGTTTAATTTACACATTGGACCATAGGAAAAATGACACTACAGCTACAGAGGTGACCGTCTGATAGCCCAGCTCGACTATCCATCTCTACTGAAGACCCTTTCAGCTTTTTGAGAGTTGGGTGGAGGACATCATCTCTGAAAATAGGGTCCCACAGCTGCACCCCATCAGTGTGAGCAGGACTCTTAGGACTCTTAGAAGAGTCAATGTTTTGAGACCATGGGGGGCGCTTAGCCCCCTCTCTTCGTCACTGAGGATGATTTCACTTTTCAGGGAATAGAGAGGGTGGTCCTTGTGGTGGACTGCAGGTATGGAGAGCTGTTGTCATCGTATTAGATAGATAAGAATGATTATATGTATTGTAGAAATGTCTCCTATCATGTTCCCTATTTTTTTATTATGTCCACATCCTGGTCCCCATCTTGGAAATCATAACAAACGTGCACTTTTTTGTTTAATTTACACATTGGACCATAGGAAAAATGACACTACAGCTACAGAGGTGACCGTCTGGTAGCCCAGCTCGACTATCCATCTCTACTGAAGACCCTTTCAGCTTTTTGAGAGTTGGGTGGAGGACATCATCTCTGAAAATAGGGTGCCACAGCTGCACCCCATCAGTGTGAGCAGGACTCTTAGGACTCTTAGAAGAGTCAATGTTTTGAGACCATGGGGGGCGCTTAGCCCCCTCTCTTCGTCACTGAGGATGATTTCATTTTTCAGGGATTAGAGAGGGTGGTCCTTGTGGTGGACTGCAGGTATGGAGAGCTGTTGTCATCGTATTAGATAGATAAGAATGATTATATGTATTGTAGAAATGTCTCCTATCATGTTCCCTAATTTTTTATTATGTCCACATCCTGGTCCCCATCTTGGACATCATAACAAACGTGCACTTTTTTGTTTAATTTACACATTGGACCATAGGAAAAATGACACTACAGCTACAGAGGTGACCGTCTGATAGCCCAGCTCGACTATCCATCTCTACTGAAGACCCTTTCAGCTTTTTGAGAGTTGGGTGGAGGACATCATCTCTGAAAATAGGGTCCCACAGCTGCACCCCATCAGTGTGAGCAGGACTCTTAGGACTCTTAAAAGAGTTAATGCTCTGAGACCATGGGGGCGCTTAGCCCCCTCTCTTCGTCACTGAGGATGATTTCATTTTTCAGGGATTAGAGAGGGTGGTCCTTGTGGTGGACTGCAGGTATGGAGAGCTGTTGTCATCGTATTAGATAGATAAGAATGATTATATGTATTGTAGAAATGTCTCCTATCATGTTCCCTAATTTTTTATTATGTCCACATCCTGGTCCCCATCTTGGACATCATAACAAACGTGCACTTTTTTGTTTAATTTACACATTGGACCATAGGAAAAATGACACTACAGCTACAGAGGTGACCGTCTGATAGCCCAGCTCGACTATCCATCTCTACTGAAGACCCTTTCAGCTTTTTGAGAGTTGGGTGGAGGACATCATCTCTTAAAATAGGGTCCCACAGCTGCACCCCATCAGTGTAAGCAGGACTCTTAGGACTCTTAGAAGAGTCAATGCTCTAAAACCATGGGGGGCGCTTAGCCCCCTCTCTTCGTCCCTGAGGATGATTTCATTTTTCAGGGATTAGAGAGGGTGGTCCTTGTGGTGGACTGCAGGTATGGAGAGCTGTTGTCATCGTATTAGATAGATAAGAATGATTATATGTATTGTAGAAATGTCTCCTATCATGTTCCCTAATTTTTTATTATGTCCACATCCTGGTCCCCATCTTGGACATCATAACAAACGTGCACTTTTTTGTTTAATTTACACATTGGACCATAGGAAAAATGACACTACAGCTACAGAGGTGACCGTCTGATAGCCCAGCTCGACTATCCATCTCTACTGAAGACCCTTTCAGCTTTTTGAGAGTTGGGTGGAGGACATCATCTCTGAAAATAGGGTCCCACAGCTGCACCCCATCAGTGTGAGCAGGACTCTTAGGACTCTTAGAAGAGTTAATGCTCTGAGACCATGGGGGCGCTTAGCCCCCTCTCTTCGTCACTGAGGATGATTTCATTTTTCAGGGATTAGAGAGGGTGGTCCTTGTGGTGGACTGCAGGTATGGAGAGCTGTTGTCATCGTATTAGATAGATAAGAATGATTATATGTATTGTAGAAATGTCTCCTATCATGTTCCCTAATTTTTTATTATGTCCACATCCTGGTCCCCATCTTGGACATCATAACAAACGTGCACTTTTTTGTTTAATTTACACATTGGACCATAGGAAAAATGACACTACAGCTACAGAGGTGACCGTCTGATAGCCCAGCTCGACTATCCATCTCTACTGAAGACCCTTTCAGCTTTTGAGAGTTGGGTAGAGGACATCATCTCTGAAAATAGGGTCCCACAGCTGCACCCCATCAGTGTGAGCAGGACTCTTAGGACTCTTAGAAGAGTCAATGCTCTGAGACCATTGGGGGCACTTAGCCCCCTCTCTTCATCACTGAGGATGATTTCATTTTTCAGGGATTAGAGAGGGTGGTCCTTGTGGTGGACTGCAGATATGGAGAGCTGTTATCATCGTATTAGATAGATAAGAATGATTATATGTATTGTAGAAATGTCTCCTATCATGTTCCCTAATTTTTTATTATGTCCACATCCTGGTCCCCATCTTGGACATCATAACAAACGTGCACTTTTTTGTTTAATTTAAACATTGGACCATAGGAAAAATGACACTACAGCTACAGAGGTGACCGTCTGATAGCCCAGCTCGACTATCCATCTCTACTGAAGACCCTTTCAGCTTTTTGAGAGTTGGTTGGAGGACATCATCTCTTAAAATAGGGTCCCACAGCTGCACCCCATCAGTGTAAGCAGGACTCTTAGGACTCTTAGAAGAGTCAATGCTCTAAAACTATGGGGGGCGCTTAGCCCCCTCTCTTCGTCCCTGAGGATGATTTCATTTTTCAGGGATTAGAGAGGGTGGTCCTTGTGGTGGACTGCAGGTATGGAGAGCTGTTGTCATCGTATTAGATAGATAAGAATGATTATATGTATTGTAGAAATGTCTCCTATCATGTTCCCTAATTTTTTATTATGTCCACATCCTGGTCCCCATCTTGGACATCATAACAAACGTGCACTTTTTTGTTTAATTTACACATTGGACCATAGGAAAAATGACACTACAGCTACAGAGGTGACCGTCTGATAGCCCAGCTCGACTATCCATCTCTACTGAAGACCCTTTCAGCTTTTTGAGAGTTGGGTGGAGGACATCATCTCTGAAAATAGGGTCCCACAGCTGCACCCCATCAGTGTGAGCAGGACTCTTAGGACTCTTAGAAGAGTTAATGCTCTGAGACCATGGGGGCGCTTAGCCCCCTCTCTTCGTCATTGAGGATGATTTCATTTTTCAGGGATTAGAGAGGGTGGTCCTTGTGGTGGACTGCAGGTATGGAGAGCTGTTGTCATCGTATTAGATAGATAAGAATGATTATATGTATTGTAGAAATGTCTCCTATCATGTGCCCTAATTTTTTATTATGTCCACATCCTGGTCCCCATCTTGGACATCATAACAAACGTGCACTTTTTTGTTTAATTTACACATTGGACCATAGGAAAAATGACACTACAGCTACAGAGGTGACCGTCTGATAGCCCAGCTCGACTATCCATCTCTACTGAAGACCCTTTCAGCTTTTTGAGAGTTGGGTGGAGGACATCATCTCTGAAAATAGGGTCCCACAGCTGCACCCCATCAGTGTGAGCAGGACTCTTAGGACTCTTAGAAGAGTCAATGCTCTGAGACCATGGGGGGCGCTTAGCCCCCTCTCTTCGTCACTGAGGATGATTTCATTTTTCAGGGATTAGAGAGGGTGGTCCTTGTGGTGGACTGCAGGTATGGAGAGCTGTTGTCATCGTATTAAATAGATAAGAATGATTATATGTATTGTAGAAATGTCTCCTATCATGTTCCCTAATTTTTTATTATGTCCACATCCTGGTCCCCATCTTGGACATCATAACAAACGTGCACTTTTTTGTTTAATTTACACATTGGACCATAGGAAAAATGACACTACAGCTACAGAGGTGACCGTCTGATAGCCCAGCTCGACTATCCATCTCTACTGAAGACCCTTTCAGCTTTTTGAGAGTTGGGTGGAGAACATCATCTCTGAAAATAGGGTCCCACAGCTGCACCCCATCAGTGTGAGCAGGACTCTTAGGACTCTTAGAAGAGTCAATGCTCTGAGACCATGGGGGGCGCTTAGCCCCCTCTCTTCGTCACTGAGGATGATTTCACTTTTCAGGGAATAGAGAGGGTGGTCCTTGTGGTGGACTGCAGGTATGGAGAGCTGTTGTCATCGTATTAGATAGATAAGAATGATTATATGTATTGTAGAAATGTCTCCTATCATGTTCCCTATTTATTTATTATGTCCACATCCTGGTCCCCATCTTGGAAATCATAACAAACGTGCACTTTTTTGTTTAATTTACACATTGGACCATAGGAAAAATGACACTACAGCTACAGAGGTGACCGTCTGATAGCCCAGCTCGACTATCCATCTCTACTGAAGACCCTTTCAGCTTTTTGAAAGTTGGGTGGAGGACATCATCTCTGAAAATAGGGTCCCACAGCTGCACCCCATCAGTGTGAGCAGGAATCTTAGGACTCTTAGAAGAGTCAATGCTCTGAGACCATGGGGGGCGCTTAGCCCCCTCTCTTCGTCACTGAGGAGGATTTCATTTTTCAGGGATTAGAGAGAGTGGTCCTTGTGGTGGACTGCAGGTATGGAGAGCTGTTGTGATCGTATTAGATAGATAAGAATGATTATATGTATTGTAGAAATGTCTCCTATCATGTTCCCTAATTTTTTATTATGTCCACATCCTGGTCCCCATCTTGAACATCATAACAAACGTGCACTTTTTTGTTTAATTTACACATTGGACCATAGGAAAAATGACACTACAGCTACAGAGGTGACCGTCTGATAGCCCAGCTCGACTATCCATCTCTACTGAAGACCCTTTCAGCTTTTTGAGAGTTGGGTGGAGGACATCATCTCTGAAAATAGGGTCCCACAGCTGCACCCCATCAGTGTGAGCAGGACTCTTAGGACTCTTAGAAGAGTCAATGCTCTGAGACCATTGGGGGCACTTAGCCCCCTCTCTTCATCACTGAGGATGATTTCATTTTTCAGGGATTAGAGAGGGTGGTCCTTGTGGTGGACTGCAGGTATGGAGAGCTGTTGTCATCGTATTAGATAGATAAGAATGATTATATGTATTGTAGAAATGTCTCCTATCATGTTCCCTAATTTTTTATTATGTCCACATCCTGGTCCCCATCTTGGACATCATAACAAACGTGCACTTTTTTGTTTAATTTACACATTGGACCATAGGAAAAATGACACTACAGCTACAGAGGTGACCGTCTGATAGCCCAGCTCGACTATCCATCTCTACTGAAGACCCTTTCAGCTTTTTGAGAGTTGGGTGGAGGACATCATCTCTGAAAATAGGGTCCCACAGCTGCACCCCATCAGTGTGAGCAGGACTCTTAGGACTCTTAGAAGAGTCAATGCTCTGAGACCATTGGGGGCACTTAGCCCCCTCTCTTCATCACTGAGGATGATTTCATTTTTCAGAGATTAGAGAGGGTGGTCCTTGTGGTGGACTACAGATATGGAGAGCTGTTATCATCGTATTAGATAGATAAGAATGATTATATGTATTGTAGAAATGTCTCCTATCATGTTCCCTAATTTTTTATTATGTCCACATCCTGGTCCCCATCTTGGACATCATAACAAACGTGCACTTTTTTGTTTAATTTACACATTGGACCATAGGAAAAATGACACTACGGCTACAGAGGTGACCGTCTGATAGCCCAGCTCGACTATCCATCTCTACTGAAGACCCTTTCAGCTTTTTGAGAGTTGGGTGGAGGACATCATCTCTGAAAATAGGGTCCCACAGCTGCACCCCATCAGTGTGAGCAGGACTCTTAGGACTCTTAGAAGAGTTAATGCTCTGAGACCATGGGGGCGCTTAGCCCCCTCTCTTCGTCACTGAGGATGATTTCATTTTTCAGGGATTAGAGAGGGTGGTCCTTGTGGTGGACTGCAGGTATGGAGAGCTGTTGTCATCGTATTAGATAGATAAGAATGATTATATGTATTGTAGAAATGTCTCCTATCATGTTCCCTAATTTTTTATTATGTCCACATCCTGGTCCCCATCTTGGACATCATAACAAACGTGCACTTTTTTGTTTAATTTACACATTGGACCATAGGAAAAATGACACTACAGCTACAGAGGTGACCGTCTGATAGCCCAGCTCGACTATCCATCTCTACTGAAGACCCTTTCAGCTTTTTGAGAGTTGGGTGGAGGACATCATCTCTGAAAATAGGGTCCCACAGCTGCACCCCATCAGTGTGAGCAGGACTCTTAGGACTCTTAGAAGAGTCAAAGCTCTGAGACCATTGGGGGCACTTAGCCCCCTCTCTTCATCACTGAGGATGATTTCATTTTTCAGGGATTAGAGAGGGTGGTCCTTGTGGTGGACTGCAGATATCGAGAGCTGTTATCATCGTATTAGATAGATAAGAATGATTATATGTATTGTAGAAATGTCTCCTATCATGTTCCCTAATTTTTTATTATGTCCACATCCTGGTCCCCATCTTGGACATCATAACAAACGTGCACTTTTTTGTTTAATTTACACATTGGACCATAGGAAAAATGACACTACAGCTACAGAGGTGACCGTCTGATAGCCCAGCTCGACTATCCATCTCTACTGAAGACCCTTTCAGCTTTTTGAGAGTTGGGTGGAGGACATCATCTCTGAAAATAGGGTCCCACAGCTGCACCCCATCAGTGTGAGCAGGACTCTTAGGACTCTTAGAAGAGTCAATGCTCTGAGACCATGGGGGGCGCTTAGCCCCCTCTCTTCGTCACTGAGGATGATTTCATTTTTCAGGGATTAGAGAGGGTGGTCCTTGTGGTGGACTGCAGGTATGGAGAGCTGTTGTCATCGTATTAAATAGATAAGAATGATTATATGTATTGTAGAAATGTCTCCTATCATGTTCCCTAATTTTTTATTATGTCCACATCCTGGTCCCCATCTTGGACATCATAACAAACGTGCACTTTTTTGTTTAATTTACACATTGGACCATAGGAAAAATGACACTACAGCTACAGAGGTGACCGTCTGATAGCCCAGCTCGACTATCCATCTCTACTGAAGACCCTTTCAGCTTTTTGAGAGTTGGGTGGAGAACATCATCTCTGAAAATAGGGTCCCACAGCTGCACCCCATCAGTGTGAGCAGGACTCTTAGGACTCTTAGAAGAGTCAATGCTCTGAGACCATGGGGGGCGCTTAGCCCCCTCTCTTCGTCACTGAGGATGATTTCACTTTTCAGGGAATAGAGAGGGTGGTCCTTGTGGTGGACTGCAGGTATGGAGAGCTGTTGTCATCGTATTAGATAGATAAGAATGATTATATGTATTGTAGAAATGTCTCCTATCATGTTCCCTATTTTTTTATTATGTCCACATCCTGGTCCCCATCTTGGAAATCATAACAAACGTGCACTTTTTTGTTTAATTTACACATTGGACCATAGGAAAAATGACACTACAGCTACAGAGGTGACCGTCTGATAGCCCAGCTCGACTATCCATCTCTACTGAAGACCCTTTCAGCTTTTTGAAAGTTGGGTGGAGGACATCATCTCTGAAAATAGGGTCCCACAGCTGCACCCCATCAGTGTGAGCAGGAATCTTAGGACTCTTAGAAGAGTCAATGCTCTGAGACCATGGGGGGCGCTTAGCCCCCTCTCTTCGTCACTGAGGATGATTTCATTTTTCAGGGATTAGAGAGAGTGGTCCTTGTGGTGGACTGCAGGTATGGAGAGCTGTTGTGATCGTATTAGATAGATAAGAATGATTATATGTATTGTAGAAATGTCTCCTATCATGTTCCCTAATTTTTTATTATGTCCACATCCTGGTCCCCATCTTGAACATCATAACAAACGTGCACTTTTTTGTTTAATTTACACATTGGACCATAGGAAAAATGACACTACAGCTACAGAGGTGACCGTCTGATAGCCCAGCTCGACTATCCATCTCTACTGAAGACCCTTTCAGCTTTTTGAGAGTTGGGTGGAGGACATCATCTCTGAAAATAGGGTCCCACAGCTGCACCCCATCAGTGTGAGCAGGACTCTTAGGACTCTTAGAAGAGTCAATGCTCTGAGACCATTGGGGGCACTTAGCCCCCTCTCTTCATCACTGAGGATGATTTCATTTTTCAGGGATTAGAGAGGGTGGTCCTTGTGGTGGACTGCAGGTATGGAGAGCTGTTGTCATCGTATTAGATAGATAAGAATGATTATATGTATTGTAGAAATGTCTCCTATCATGTTCCCTAATTTTTTATTATGTCCACATCCTGGTCCCCATCTTGGACATCATAACAAACGTGCACTTTTTTGTTTAATTTACACATTGGACCATAGGAAAAATGACACTACAGCTACAGAGGTGACCGTCTGATAGCCCAGCTCGACTATCTATCTCTACTGAAGACCCTTTCAGCTTTTTGAGAGTTGGGTGGAGGACATCATCTCTGAAAATAGGGTCCCACAGCTGCACCCCATCAGTGTGAGCAGGACTCTTAGGACTCTTAGAAGAGTCAATGCTCTGAGACCATTGGGGGCACTTAGCCCCCTCTCTTCATCACTGAGGATGATTTCATTTTTCAGGGATTAGAGAGGGTGGTCCTTGTGGTGGACTGCAGATATGGAGAGCTGTTATCATCGTATTAGATAGATAAGAATGATTATATGTATTGTAGAAATGTCTCCTATCATGTTCCCTAATTTTTTATTATGTCCACATCCTGGTCCCCATCTTGGACATCATAACAAACGTGCACTTTTTTGTTTAATTTACACATTGGACCATAGGAAAAATGACACTACAGCTACAGAGGTGACCGTCTGATAGCCCAGCTCGACTATCCATCTCTACTGAAGACCCTTTCAGCTTTTTGAGAGTTGGGTGGAGGACATCATCTCTTAAAATAGGGTCCCACAGCTGCACCCCATCAGTGTAAGCAGGACTCTTAGGACTCTTAGAAGAGTCAATGCTCTAAAACCATTGGGGGCACTTAGCCCCCTCTCTTCATCACTGAGGATGATTTCATTTTTCAGGGATTAGAGAGGGTGGTCCTTGTGGTGGACTGCAGATATGGAGAGCTTTTATCATCGTATTAGATAGATAAGAATGATTATATGTATTGTAGAAATGTCTCCTATCATGTTCCCTAATTTTTTATTATGTCCACATCCTGGTCCCCATCTTGGACATCATAACAAACGTGCACTTTTTTGTTTAATTTACACATTGGACCATAGGAAAAATGACACTACAGCTACAGAGGTGACCGTCTGATAGCCCAGCTCGACTATCCATCTCTACTGAAGACCCTTTCAGCTTTTTGAGAGTTGGGTGGAGGACATCATCTCTGAAAATAGGGTCCCACAGCTGCACCCCATCAGTGTGAGCAGGACTCTTAGGACTCTTAGAAGAGTCAATGCTCTGAGACCATGGGGGGCGCTTAGCCCCCTCTCTTCGTCACTGAGGATGATTTCATTTTTCAGGGATTAGAGAGGGTGGTCCTTGTGGTGGACTGCAGGTATGGAGAGCTGTTGTCATCGTATTAAATAGATAAGAATGATTATATGTATTGTAGAAATGTCTCCTATCATGTTCCCTAATTTTTTATTATGTCCACATCCTGGTCCCCATCTTGGACATCATAACAAACGTGCACTTTTTTGTTTAATTTACACATTGGACCATAGGAAAAATGACACTACAGCTACAGAGGTGACCGTCTGATAGCCCAGCTCGACTATCCATCTCTACTGAAGACCCTTTCAGCTTTTTGAGAGTTGGGTGGAGAACATCATCTCTGAAAATAGGGTCCCACAGCTGCACCCCATCAGTGTGAGCAGGACTCTTAGGACTCTTAGAAGAGTCAATGCTCTGAGACCATGGGGGGCGCTTAGCCCCCTCTCTTCGTGTGAAGCCCCACAGATGCTGCTGTGTCGGTGCATTACCTTCAGGGACTCCACTCGGCTGTATCGGGTCACAGGTAGGAGATCTTCTCTGTAGTCGTGACGCCACTCTCAGATTTGCGGTCAGTGAGGACCGCCACTGCAGGTTAAGGGCTGCCTGGGGCTGATGGTGGGTGCAGTCGGATGTAGTGGCCTCCTGAGAGTGAGGCAAGCCCCAGGGCCCTGTGTAGATGTGGTAGTACCACAAGGCGCAGAATAACTCCACACAGGCAGGATGTCTTTCAGGGTTTTTTACTCACTTCAGGTGGCAGGGTGAGTAACCCGGGCGTAGCTGGGATGAACCAGGCAGGAACCAGGTATCCTTCAGGCTGACTTTATGAGGGTGACTACTGACTCGCCTTCCTTAGCCCTTGGTGGTTTGGGGTGACCCCGACTTTGAGTCCCTATGGGGGTCACCCAGGGAAGATGCTGCAGCCTCTCTCCCCTTCGTTCGCCGTTTGCTTGTTCCCCGGACCAGGTCACTCCAGCTGCTTGCCTCCTGAGACCTATGGGCCCTAACTGTGGTTACGTGGCTGCGGCTTTTGTGGTATTGTGGTGTGGGCTTTGAGAGCCCCACACCGGCAGGTTTAGCAGGGAAAGGTGAATCTATCCTCGCTTCGGGATCTGCCGCCCGTTTGGGCCTGGTTCTCCCTAGCAGTCTCCTTACTTCCCACTCCGCTGTCCTCTAGCTGAAGCTGGATTTCGGGTAGCCCTCCTAGGTGACCGTTCTCCCCCATCTGTAGCCACTGCGCGGGCGCTGTTAGACAGCAAAAACCCCACAGGTCTGCTCCTTACTGAGCCCTCTGGAGTTCTCCTCTAACTGACTCACTGCTCCTCCTCTCCTGTTCTTGCCTACGCCACCTAGCAACCAGACTCTCTTACCACACCCCTTGAGAGGAGATGGAGGCCGTGCTCATGCTTCGCCCCCTCCTGGGATCCCCAGGGGTCCTCTCATAGGTACATGTGTGAGACCTGGTCACTATGCGCCTGTGTTCCACACCCCGGTCAGCCTTCTGGATTACCTGTATTGTACTGTCCCCAGCATGGGTGCAGTACTCAGTGGTGCCTGACCAGGTCAGGGGCGCCACATTCCCCCTTAGTTATCACCAGCACGTCCTCGGGCTGCAAGACAACATTTTAAATGCATAAAACATTAAAACATGGTAAAACATTTTAAGATCACCAGGTATCAGACATCACCAACCTCCACCCACAAGTCCGTTAACCCACCCAAAACCCTCTCACGTTGGCCGCGCCTTCAGCCACTTCTGGCAGGATGTAGAGGCGGCTTTCATGGGCTGGTGGTTTCAGGGTATACCCGGCCTGGTGGATCCGCGCCTTCAGCCTCTTCTGGCAGGATGTAGAGGCGGCCTCCACAGTTGGTGCTGACCAGGTACCCTCTTTGTGGTGGTGAGCCAAGGCCCCATAAACAGGCGTGCTCTCTCTGGTTGCAGGTGAGCCAAGGCCCTATATACGGACGTGCTCCCTGGTTGCAGACGAGCCAAGCCCCTAAACAGGCTGGCTCTGGTGGTGGTGCCTCTGGTGTAACTATTTACACTGCGAGAGTTTGTGGCTATAGCCAGTTCATAGCCTTAAGGTTTATTTCTCACAATAGTTCTTGTGGGCACAGGCTTGAACTTGAGAACGTTGCAAACAAACTGGTCAAAACTTTTCAAAACTTCAACTGGTAACTTCTTTCTTTACTTTACGTTACTCCTCTTTACCAGGGCTTGAGCCTGTATGGCGGCGGCACCTGCTGCTTTCCTGCTCTCTGTCGTCGTCGGTGGTTGTCTCATCCGTAGGTTCTTTTTCTCTGCTTTCTCTATCTTCATCTGTTTCTCTATCTCTGTCTTTCCTTTCTTCTTCTTTAGGACATGGTGCAACATCCAGTGCATACCATCCTCTTTCTCCTTGATGCATGGTAAATTGTACGGAGTCTCCCATCCTCAGGTTTCTTCCCGGATGTCCTCTGGGCAGGTTGGCGCTGACGTCTCTCCTATTGACAAAAATGCCTTCTTTCATTCCTGGTGCGACTATAAAGCCATATCCGCTCTTCAAGTTAAAGTCCTCTACAACTCCTCTACAAAGGGGTCCTCTGACCTGGGCTTTGGCTCTTCTCAGGAATCGTTTCTCTTGTAGGTCTCTGGCCGTTATTTCTCTCTGCTCTGGGGATGGCGGTGCAGGGAAAGCCTGGGTTCTGCTATGACGCCGTGTCTTGCGGGCTGGATGCTGCTGGGTGCAGCTTTCAAGCTCCCAGGTGAGGCTTTGGGGCAGGTCTTCTTCAGCAGACGGTGTCAGGTCTTCTTCATCCCAGCGGGAATATGGTAACATCTCCGGCTCTGGGTATGGATCCACTGCTGTTGGCTCCTGAGTCAGCTCCTCAGCTTCCTGGCCTCCTCTCCCCCTTAGTTCTTCTTGGCACTCCTTTGGTGGCAGTGCTGGGGATGGACTTTCTTCCGCAGGCCCAGGCGGGGGACTCTTTGGCGTAGTTGCTGCAGGGGTTGCCGGCATCCTTCTGGGGGTGTGCGGAGGGAGCACGTACTGGTCCACCAACCATTGTGGAAACTTAGCCTCCATGTCAGCCTTCAGCCTCCAGTATTCGGGGTCATCCCCCAGCATGGGCTTCCTATCAAGGACCTCCGTGGCCTGGGGAGTAGTGTCTGCTCTGGCCTTGCAGGCCGGGGTAAATGACGAGGTAGACTTTTCTTGGCGGGCCGCGCCTGGCATGGCGGCGGCCTGGTCTTGGCGGGCCGCGCCTGGCATGGCGGCGGCCTGGTCTTGGCGGGCCGCGCCCGGCATGGCGGCGGCCTGGTCTTGGCGGGCCGCGCCCGGCATGGCGGCGGCCTGGTCTTGGCGGGCCGCGCCCGGCATGGCGGCGGCCTGGATCAGCGTCGCAGCTGCGATGGGATCTTTGCAGGCTGGGCTGGGCGTCGTTGCAGCGATCGGGGCTTGGCGGGCCGAGCAGGGCATCGCTGCGGCGGCCTGGGCTGGGCGGGCCGCGGTGGCAGCCGGTTCTTTGCGGGCCGGGCAGGGCATCGCTGCAGGGACCGGGTCTTGGTGGGCCGAGCAGGGCATCGCTGCGGCGGCCTGGGCTGGGCGGGCCGCACCGGACGTGGCTGCGGCCTGGATCAGCGTCGCCGCACCGGGCGCCTCTGCGGGGACCGCGGACGTGGCAGCAGGGGTCGGGGCACTTGCGCTGGCCGGGGCATCACTCGACTCACCCATCTGTGGCAGCATCGGGGTCTGCGTCGTCGCCGTCCTGTCTGGCACTCGGCGCGCGGCCCTCCTTTCATAGGCCCGAACCGCCGCGGTCATCTCCAGCAGTTCCATTCGTTCTTCCCGAATCTGCTCCACAACCCGGGTCTCCAGTCGATCGCAGAACTGGGCCAGCTCCCGATACCACCAGGCAGCGGAGCCTGGTTCTGGGTTCCTGCGGTCAGACGCCATTTCTTCTGCGCCCTCTTCTGCACGATCTCCCAGCAGTGGACTCGTCGCTGCCTCCAGTAGCAAACTGTTCAGTTTCTGCTCTGCCTCTTTCAGCAGCTCCTCTCCCAGCAGCAGGCTTGTGGCTCCCTTTCTGTCCCGACGTCTCTGGACGCCTCCGCTCTCATCGCTGGCGAGGTCAGAACTCTGCAGGGGATCTCTGGGTAGCCACACCTCTTCGTGGGCGGTAACTTCTTCCAGCGCGGGCTGCTGTTGTTTTTCAGCGCGCTTTTCATGGTGGCAATATGGCGGCGCTTCCAATTTTTCAAGCGGACCGCCCAGGCACATGGTAACCTGTCTGAACAGGTCTAGTCCTTATCCTGTTCGTGACGCCAGATGTGAAGCCCCACAGATGCTGCTGTGTCGGTGCATTACCTTCAGGGACTCCACTCGGCTGTATCGGGTCACAGGTAGGAGATCTTCTCTGTAGTCGTGACGCCACTCTCAGATTTGCGGTCAGTGAG